>NC_136983.1:1934665-1939665 GCF_032717465.1 Coenobita brevimanus | reverse complement strand
GAGAGAGAGAGAGAGAGCCCAGATGACTATTTATGTCTCCTTTGATGCATGTCCCTAAAAGACAAAGGAATTAGGAATTGGATGATGATGATGATGATGATGATGATGATGATGACAGAGGGAAGTGTGGCCGGAAGTGGAGGGAAGTGTGAAGAGGGATGGAGGGAAGTGTGGAGGAGTGGAGAAGAGTGTGAGTAGAAGTGCAGCGAGGCGCGGAGTGTGGATGCAAATATGGAAGTGAAGTGTGGATGAAGGTGGAGAGGGGAGTGAAGTGTGGATGGAAGTGAAGAGAGAAGTGAAGTGTGGATGGAAGTGTGGAGGGAAGTGGAGAAGAGTGTGAATGGAAGTGCCGAGAGGAGTGGAGTGAAGTGTGGATGGAAGTATGGATGGAAGTGAAGTGAGGAGGGAAGTGGAGAGAGGAGTGAAGTGTGGATGGAAGTGTGGAGAGGTGAGTTAAGTGGGTGAGGGTTGGAGATCAATATGAGGGAGCAGTCAGGCAGCCAGACCCCCTCCCCTCCCTCCCTCCCCAATGTCACCCCCACCCCCACCCCTCCCCCTCCCCCTCCCTCCTCCCCTTCCCTCCTCCTCCTCACCCCTCCCCTCGCCCTCTCTTCCCCTCCTCTCCTCCAACCTTCTCCCTCCCCTCCCCTCCCCTGTCCTCCAACCCCTCCCCCGTTCCTTCCCCCTCCCCCACCCTTTCCCTCCCCCACTCCTCTCTCCCGTTTCTTCTCTTCTCTTCCCCTCCTCCTCCCTCCACCTCTCTTCCCAGCTCTCTCCCCTTCCCTTTTCCTGTCTATTCTCATCTTCCTCCCCTCCCCTCCCCTCCCCTCTGTTTTCCCCCTCCCTGCCCCACTCTCCTCCCCCATATTCTATTCTCTTTCCTACCCACCCCTCTCCTCTCTTTTTCCCTCTCTTCTTTCCTCTTTCTGCTTCGTCTCTCTCTCTCTCTCTCTCTCTCTCTCTCTCTCTCTCTCTCTCTCTCCCTCCTCTCCTTTCTCTTTGTCCTCCTTTCCTCCTGCTCTCTCTTTCCTCCCTCCCTCCCTCCCTCCTCCTTTCTCTTTCCTCCCTCCCTCCCTCCTCCTTTCTCCCTTTTCCCCCCCTTTCTCTTCGTGTCTCCTCCTCCCCTCCATTCCCTCCCCTCCTTTCCCTCCCTTCTCCACCTCTCCCTCCCTCCCTTGAACCACCGATTAACCCTCCTAACTAGAGTGGAAATAGGGACCTGCATTTCACATCGGACGGTTGCGTGTAGTCTAGGAGAAAATCGTGACCTAGAAGAATTAAATATCATCCTTATTGACCATCTCGTTCAGTCGATAGGCACTTCTTTTTTTTTAACAACATTTCATTATACCAGCACACCACCGCCCCCGTTATACCAGCACACCACTTCCCTCGTTATACCAGCACACCACCCCCCTCGTTATACCAGCACACCACTTCCCTCGTTATACCAGCACACCACCCCCCTCGTTATACCAGCACACCACTTCCCTCGTTATACCAGCACACCACTTCCCTCGTTATACCAGCACACCACCCCCCTCGTTATACCAGCACACCACTACCCTCGTTATACCAGCACACCACTTCCCTCGTTATACCAGCACACCACCCCCCTCGTTATACCAGCACACCACTACCCTCGTTATACCAGCACACCACTTCCCTCGTTATACCAGCACACCACTTCCTTATACCAGCACACCACTACCCTCGTTATACCAGCACACCTCTTCCCTCGCTATACCAGCACACCACCTCCCTCGTTATACCAGCACACCACCTCCCTCGTTATACCAGCACACCACCCCCCTCGTTATACCAGCACACCACTACCCTCGTTATACCAGCACACCACTTCCCTCGTTATACCAGCACACCACTACCCTCGTTATACCAGCACACCACTTCCCTCGTTATACCAGCACACCACTTCCTCGTTGTACCAGCACACCCTTCGTTATACCAGCACACCACTTCCCTCGTTATACCAGCACACCACTTCGTTATACCAGCACACCACTTCCCTCATTATACCAGCTGTCAGACGGTATTATCCAGCTGAGTGGGTCATAGGAGCCTGACAATACCATCAAACCAGTCGTCACACCACATAATACCACCTCAGAATTTTCTCTACCACACCACTATGTTCACGGTTACATAATACCACAAACACGGTACACTACACCATATCTCTCTCTCTCTCTCTCTCTCTTTCTCAGCGGATTAACACCAGCATACCACCCACACCACGACAGCCACACCAAATAACCATCCACTCACCCAGTACGGCTATCACGTTCAATCTTACATCAGCCCGTGAAAGCTAAATTACGTAAACAAATTCTCCAAGGCGCCTTATCCGTTACGTCACCCGCACTGTATAATCTATCTATTGCCAGACGCCATAATCCCGTAAGGGGTGGCCATTTGACTTTGAGTTAGTTGTTTTACGGGGAGGGGCACTAACCCTCCACCAACCCACTTGTTGACACATAGGGAGCATGTATGGTTTGGTTATATGGTTACCACCCAGCGTTGTAAATGGTTTCTTGGCTTACAGGAATACTTTAACTATAATCCTTTCTCTCCATCCTATCCATACCACTTCTTCGTGACTAGCATCATATTCTGTACTGTTTTTTCCCTAACTTGGCCCCCCCCCAAAAAAAAAAAAATGCCGTCTATTCTTTTGAGTGTTTGGTTGTAATGATAGATTTTTAAACAAGAATATGCTAGTCACGAAGAAGTGCCATGGAAAGCCTGTAGAACCGTACTGTTGTCCAGTCACTAAATAAGTTACAAAAGGACGAAAATCTGGGCCAAGTTAAGGTGAAAGATGTGTAGTCACGAAGAAGTGCTGTGGAAAGCATGTATGGCCTTTATTATTATTATTATTATTATTGTTATTATATTATTATTATTATTATTATTATTATTATTGTTATTATTATTTTCAGCCACTGAGCTACGTGAAATAATGTGGAAAAGGAAGATCAATGCCAATTTAAAGTGAACGTAGTATAGAAATCCTTGGTTGAACGGGAGGGTTATGTAAGAGAGAGTCAATGGGCAGCTCATGACGTAACGATTTTAGGGCTACACGCATCCAAACAAACGCCAGATCGATACCCATGTCGTACACTTATCAAAATATTATCTAACACTATCTGAAATTCTGAAACCTTCTGAAACTTCCGAAACTGTGAATTTCTGAAACTATATAACTTCTGAAACTATGAAACAGGTGAGATCGTTACCTGTGTCGTACGGTTTATCTAATTATTATCTGACATTGCTATCTGACATTCTTAAACCTTCTGAAATTTCTGAAACAACGAAACTTCTGAAACTGAAACAAATGTGTGATCGATACTCATGTCGTACGGTTTATCTAATTATTATCTAACTTTATTCTCTGAAATTCTTAAACCTTCTGAAACTTATGAAACTTTTGAAACAACGAAACTTCTGAAACAAACGCGAAATCGTTACCCATGTCGTACGGTTTATCTAAATATTATCTAACACTATCTGAAACTCAACTATCTGAACCTTTGAAACTTAACTGTCTGAAACTGAAACTTATTTACAAACAAACGTGAAATCGATACCCTTGTGTCTGAAACTTGGCTGATATTACTTACCAATACTATGGTTCTACGTCTTTCCCTTAGCACTTCTTAGTGACTAGCATTACAGTCGAGTTTTAATCTATTGTTACAGCTCAGCGTTCAAGATGGAGAGGTGGCAGTTCTAGGCCAAGTTAGAGCAATGGGAGTACAGCACTTCTTCGTTACTAGTATTTCTCTTTATCTGGTATGTTAAGGTACGCAAAATAAATCGTTAAGGTAGAGGTGATCCCGAACACCGTTTCCTTGGTGATTTGTTTATTACACCTTACTGACCTCTTCTGTTACATAAATCCTTCCAGTATATATCGTCGTACTCTGCATAAGTAACGCACAAAAGCATATTAGCCTACCCAGTCATATCCAAAAATAAATCGCCAAGGAAAAGGCGTTACGAAGAATACTGGCGTTAGTGTACTATATGCATAAATAACGTACAAAAGGATATTAACCAGTCATATCCAGAAATAAATCGCTAAGGACGAGGTGTTAGGGAGCTTTATTAACCGACGAGAATACAGTCTTCAGTGTAACATAAATCGCTAAGGAAGAGGTGTTAGGGAGCTTTATTAACCGACGAGAATACAGTCTTCAGTGTAACATAAATAACGTACAAAAGGATATTAACCAGTCATATCCAGAAATAAATCGCCAAGGAAGAGGTGTTAGGCAGCTTCTTAACCACACGAGAAACGCACCCGCCAAGGCCGTACGAGAAGGGGATATAGCAACAGGTAAACACGGCTTGCGGGGAAGAGTAAGCATTTATAAAGGAGTCTAAGCTTAAGTGGATAGGATTGAATGCTATCTGTACCTTTTCTTTCATTTATACATCCGTCAGACACTTAACCTTATAACTTGAGTGAAGATTTAAGTTTCTGTTACCTTATTAACTCTTAAGCTTGAGTTGTTTATAAAAGATTGCATTTGTGAAAGAGTCTAAGCTTAAGTGGTGCATAGGATTGAATGCTATCTATACCTTTTCGTTCATCTATAGGCTACATATGTCAACCTTATGGAGTGAAGATTTGAGTTTGTTACCTTATTTATTAACTCTTAAGCTCGAGTTGTTTTAAGAGATTACCTTTACTTATACAGCTGTCATACACTTCATAAACAAAGTAAATATAAAAGACGAAATACGAAAAATATTACGATAGTGGATAGTTGTTACGGGGGTATGAATCTTTGTTTATGCCGTACATTGGTTCAGATCCTTTATAAATGTCATCCAGGGAGGCGGTACGTAGTTGCCAGATTAGCTTCATACAATAATTTCCTCTTGTTTTAGGGAGTTCTAAGATTTTTTTTAGTATTACAGTAACAGGTCTAGTAGTTTATTCTTATTATCCAGATATTTTTGTT
>NC_136983.1:1912165-1917165 GCF_032717465.1 Coenobita brevimanus | reverse complement strand
TTAGGTTAGGTTAAGTTTAGGTATCAGGTCGAAGTTAGAAATTCCATGGAGGTTAGTTAGATATCGGGTTAATCGAGGTCAACTCAGAATTTAGCCAGGGTCAGAGGTGAATGTAGGTCAGCGCTGGGAGTTTGGTTAGATTGCGTGAGAAGTTAACCTAGGTCATACTAGAACTAGGTCGGGAAATTAGGTCATATCGCACTCTCAATCTAGGTCACGTTGGAACTAGGGTTAGATTTTAGGATAGCTTAGGATCCTTAAATTAGGTCATGCACTCAATCTAGGTCATGCTAGATATGAGCTAAGGAGAGGCTAAAAGCTAATCTAGGTCAACTTAGAACTGGATCTTAAGAATAGGTCATGTGGCTTAATCTAGGTCAAGGCACAACCAGTCCTTTAAATTGGGTCACTTGCAGAAATTGGGTCACCTTGGAATTTAGGTTGCATGTTTGGTAGACTTGGAGGTTAATCTAGGTTAGGTTGTTAGGTTAGGGCCTAGGCTAATTAGGGTTTTAGGCCTGTTAGAACCAGGTGATTCACGTTACATCACTGCCTGGTTATATGACTCTCTCTCTCTCTCTCTCTCTCTCTCTCTCTCTCTCTCTCTCTCTCTCTCTCTCGTTGTTTGTCGAAGGTATTGTGTGGTGGTGTGGTGTGGAATAGGGTACAATGTGTGGTGTGGTGTGGTTGTATGGTGTACCGTAGTGTGGTGCTGTATGCTATGATGTACAGCAGTGTGTAATGTGGTGTGACGGTATGGTGTAATGTACTATTATGTGGTGTGATGTGGTGTGGTGTGGTAAGGTGGTGTAGTGTGGCATGGTGTGTGTGATGGCATGGTGTACGGCAGTATGGTGTGGTGGTAGGGTGTCCAGTGTGGTGTGGTGGTAGGGTGTCCAGTGTGGTGTGGTGGTAGGGTGTACAGTGTGGTGTGGTGGTAGGGTGTGCAGTAGTGTGGTAGGATATGGTGGTGTGGTGTGGTAGTGAGTAAAGAATCACCTTCACACTTTAACCTTGAGGAATCACTTTTTGTACACCCTCCCTCGTTTTCTGTCACTCCACTCGATTCTCTCATACCGGGCCCTTTAAACATTGTCCCTTTAAATCCCATCTGTCCCTTTAAATCCAATCTGTCCTTTTAAATATTATCTGTCCCTTTAAATCCCACTTGTCCTTTTAAACATTATCTGTCCCTTTAAATCCCATCTGCCCTTGTAAACATTCTGTCCCTTTAAATCCCACGTGTCCTTTTAAGCATGATCTGTCCCTTTAAATCCCACTTGTCCTCTTAAACATGATCTGTCCCTTTAAATCCCACCTGTCCTCTTAAACATGATCTGTCCCTTTAAATCCCATCTGTCCTTGTAAACATGATCTGTCCCTTTTAAACATCTGTCCCTTTAAATTTCCATCTGTCACTTTAAATCCCATCCGTCCCTTTAAATTCCATGTCCCTTTAAATACATCTATCCTTTTAATGTCTTTAAATTCTTCACTCCGGTTTCGTGATATTTTTACTTAATACCTGTAGATGATTTTACGCAACTGTGGATTAATGAAGGCTAATACTAACCCCTCCACGTCGAAAAATCTCTCCGGAGCTGCATATTCTTGTTTGTAAATAGTAAGGGATTTAAACAAGCTCTTTCTCCGCCCTTTTAAACACTCCCTTTAAACGCTTCCCATTTTCTTTATCATTCCTTCCTCTCCTCGTCAGACTTTTTTTTTTTTCCTTGGCTCTTTAAACGCTCTCCATTTTATCTTTATAATTCTTTCCTCTCCTCCTCATGCTTTCCTGTATATATATATATTTTTTTCATTTCTTTATATATCTTCATTCTTTTCATTCCATACTAATTCTTCCTCGCATTTTTTTTTTCTTTTTTGTCTATCAGTTTTCCATTCTTTCACTCTTTCAATTTATCCCCATTCTCCTCGCTCTTCATTAATACATTCTTCACTGCATTCCTTACTTATTCATTTTATCACTGTCCTTCGTCTATCTCATTTATTCTCATTTCCTGTTCGTCCTTTCTTTCGTTATTCATTCTCTTCTTCTTTCCCCTTCCTTACTATTTCACCATTTGTGAAATAGTATTTAGAGAGAGAGAGAGAAAGAGAGAGAGAGAGAGAATGCTGGAGAGTGGAGGTAGGTAGGTAACTCCAGAAGGTAGGAAAACTTTAGTGGGTGAGGCAGGGAGGGGTAGGAATGATGGGGAGGGTGGAGAGGGGAGCGGAGGGGAGGGAAGGTGAGGGTGGTGGTGAGCGTTGGAGTGGTGTTGGTTTGCTGTGTGTGTGTGTTATGCAATATGTAGTGATGGTGGTGATAGTCGTGGTGGTGGTGTGATGATGCAGTGATGTGTGGTGGCTGTGTATGGTGTTGCGGTGATGTGTGTGGTGTAATGATGTGTAGTGAGTTGTTGTCATATGGTGGTGGTGTATCGTAGTAGTGTGTGTGTGTGTGTGTGTGTGTGTGTGTGTGTGTGTGTGTGTGTGTGTGTGTGTGTGTGTGTGTGTGTGTGTGTGGTCAATGTTACAGCAGTGTGGAGTGTCATGTAGAGGTTTGGAGAGCTGTGTGGTGAATATTGCAAGAATGATGGAGTGTGGTGATGTGATGGAGTGTGATGTGGCGTAGTGATGCTGTGGTTGACGTTGCAGTAAATGAGGTTGTTTGTGGAGGAGTGTGGTGTGGTGTTTGGTGAATTGTGGTGGTGGTGGTGGTGGCAATGTGATGAAAGATGCAGCACTGCGGGGTGTAGTGATGAGTGGTGGTAAGTGGTAGGGAGGTAACGTGGTGTAGTACTGATGGAGTGGTGTGGTGGAGTGTGGTAGTGATGGAGTGGTGTGGTGGAGTGTGGTAGTGATGGAGTGGTGTGGTGAATTGTGGTAAGCCTTGCAGTAATGTGGAATGAGGTAGAGTATAAAATATTTGTGGAGTGTGGTGGTGTGGTGTGGTGCAATGTAGTAGACGTTGCAATAATGTGGAGGAGTGTGGTGGACTGTGGTGGTGGTGGAATGTAGTAGACGTTGCAAAAGTGTGGTGGATTGTGGTGGTGGTGGAATGTAGTAAACGTTGCAAAAGTGTGGTGGAGTGTGGTGGTTGTGGTGTGGTGGTGAGCGGTGTAGACTTTGCTCTCATTCGTGTTAACAGGTTGAATATGTAGGTCAGACGAGGTGTGGCCATACCAGCTTACCTCCTCTCACACCACAACACCCTCTGGTATTATGGCTACCTTGAGACGGTTTTAGAAGGGCCTAGACTATGCTTTCATCTGATATACCTGGGTGATTTTTGTAACTAGAGTCTCCTTGGTTACTAGTCAAATTAACTCTCCAATCTGCCCACCCCAACCTTGAACTGGGTCTGAAAGGGTTAGGTTGTGGTTTGACATGCTTCTTACCTCACTTCACAACCCCCCCCACCTCACTTCACAACCCCCCCACCTCACTTCACAACCCCCCCACCTCACTTCACAACCCCCCACCTCACTTCACAACCCCCCCACCTCGCTTCACAACCCCCCACCTCACTTCACAACCCCCCACCTCGCTTCACAACCCCCCACCTCACTTCACAACCCCCACCTCACTTCACAACCCCCCACCTCACTTCACAACCCCTTCACCTCACTTCACAACCCCCCCACCTCACTTCACAACCCCCCACCTCACTTCACAACCCCACCACCTCACTTCACAACCCCACCACCTCACTTCACAACCCCCCACCTCACTTCACAACCCCCCCACCTCACTTCACAACCCCCTCATCTCACTTCACAACCCCCACAACACAAATCGCTGCTAGTCACGAAGAAGTGCAATGGAAAGGATTATCATGGTAGCTTATGATAGTCACGAAGAAGTGCTATGGGAAGGATTATTATGGTATATTGTGATAGTCACGAAGAAGTGCTATGGGAAGGATTATTTATGGTAGAATATGATAGTCACGAAGAAGTGCTATGAGAAGGATTATTACGGTAGTTTATAATAGTCACGAAGAAGTGCCATGGGAAGGAGTGAGAGAGAGAGAGAGAGAGAGAGAGAGAGAGAGAGAGGGAGAGAGAGAGAGAGAGAGAGAGAGAGAGAGAGAATTATAATAGTCACGAAGAAGTGCTATGGGAAGGATGTAGAGCCGTAGCATTGTCTTTTTTCGCCACTGAGCTACGCGAAATAAGCTGCAAAAGGACGAAAATCTGGGCCAGGTTAAGGTGAAAGGAGTATAGTCACGAAGAAGTGCTGTGGAAGTTTAAGGTGAAAGGAGTATAGTCACGAAGAAGTGCTGTGGATGTTAAACTGAAAGGAGTATAGTCACGAAGAAGTGCTGTGGAAGTTAAGGTGAAAGGAGTATAGTCACGAAGAAGTGCTATGGTAGACTTTCTCTCGCTTTCTTTCTTTCTTTACTTTCTTTCTTGCTGTGTTCAGACGGTTTTATTAAGCTTGGGGGAGGGGTTGTAGTGGGGGTTTGTGTCTATAACTACAGGGTCTTCTTATGCTGGGGAAATTCGTCTTGTAGGCCTCTAAGGGAAGGAATTAAGAGGAAGGATGGGGAAAGGAGGGAAGGAGGGATGGGGAAGGAGGAGGAAGGAAGGAAGGAAGGATGTGACTGTGGAAGGAATGAAGGGCAAGGATGGGTAATTTAGGATGGGGAAGGAGGAGGAAGGAAGGGGATGGATGGGGAAGGAAGGATGGGGAGGAGGAAGGAAGGAAGGGAAAGGAGGAGGAAGGATGGGGAAGGAGGAGTAAGGAAGGAAGGATGGGGAAGGAAGAGGAAGGAAGGAAGGGAAAGGAGGAGGAAGGAAGGATGGGGAAAGAGGAGAAAGGAAGGAAGGGAAAGAGGAGGAAGGAAGGAAAGATGGGGAGTGAGGAGGAAGGAGGGATGGGGAAGGAGGAGGAAGGAAGGGGAAGGAGGAGGAAGGAAGGGGAAGGAGGAGTAAGGAAGGAAGGATGGGGAAGGAAGAGGAAGGAAGGAAGGGAAAGGAGGAGGAAGGAAGGAT
>NC_136983.1:1899665-1907165 GCF_032717465.1 Coenobita brevimanus | reverse complement strand
GGGGGAGGGGTGCAGTGTGAGGGAGGGTGAGAGGGAGGGGTGAAGTGTGAGGGAGGGGGAGGGGGAGGGGTGCAGAGTGAGGGAGGGGGAGGGATGCAGTGTGAGGGAGGGGGAGGGGGAGGGGTGCAGTGTGAGGGAGGGTGAGGGGGAGGGGTGCAGTGTGAGGGAGGGTGAGGGGGAGGGGTGCAGTGTGAGGGAGGGGGTGGGGGAGGGGTGCAGTGTGAGGGAGGGTGAGGGGGAGGGGTGCAGTGTGAGGGGGAGGGGTGCAGTGTGAGGGAGGGGGAGGGATGCAGTGTGAGGGAGGGTGAGGGGGAGGGGTGCAGTGTGAGGGAGGGGGAGGGGGAGGGGTGCAGTGTGAGGGAGGGTGAGGGGGAGGGGTGCAGTGTGAGGGAGGGGGTGGGGGAGGGGTGCAGTGTGAGGGAGGGTGAGGGGGAGGGGTGCAGTGTGAGGGGAGGGGTGACGGCAAAAACATGAGGGGAAGAGCATTACTGGGTGAAGGGCGCGTTGCACAAGATTCTCCCCACCACCACCGCCACCACCACCACACTTACCACAGTCTACCACGTCTTACCACAACTACCACACCTTGCCACAACCACCACACCTCGCCACAACCACCACACATACCCTTAACACCCTGTACCACACCTCACCACACTTTATAAGAATCCTCCACTCCTCACTTCACTCAGCCTGTCATTCTTCACGGCACCCTTCACCACCGCTGCCACAGTTCACCACACAGACACTCCCAGTCTTTACCACAGTTCACCACACTTCACTGCATCCTCCACCACTACTACCACAGCCACTGCACAGACACATCCAGCCTTCACCACGGTCCACCACACCTTATAACACTGCCACACTTGACTGTACCCTCCACCACAACTACCACAACCTATAGACCACACTTTCAGACCATTCCAGACTTCACCACACCACACCTTACACACACACACACACACCACCAAGTCCACCCCTCCTCCACACTTCCTCTCGCTCTCCACCATCAGCGCACACACACACACACACACACACACACACACACACACACACACACACACACACACACACTTCCAGACTTTCACCACGGCACCACACTTCACTGCATCCTGGAACACCACACCACACCACACCACACCTATCTCAACCCCCTTACAGAATTACACTCCCTCTTAGCAAGCACCCCCATATCAATCTAATACTTACTGTCCCTACTCATGGACGATTTTTTCAGCATGGTAAGGAGGTTTTGTGGTGCGGAAGGGGTAAACCATCCTTTATTACGGAGGGGGTTTAGTAAGATCAGTAAAAATCGTCTGGTTGGTTCAAGAATAAAATGAAAAAGATGACTGATTTTGAAGTGATTGATGGTTATTTAGATAGGCCATTCTTAAGGTGAAGGGAACTGTGTGGGGGTTGAAGGAAGAGAGTAATTTATCAACAACCATCTGTTATTGCACCACACCACACCACACCACACCATAACATACCATACTGTCCCCTACCCCACCCTACCATATCATACCGTACCGTACCACGCAACACATCATCATCCCCCACCCTACCCTACCCTGCCACACCACACCCCACACTACACCCTCTTTAACCACAGCTACCACAGTCATTATATTTGCTGATTCTGTTACCTACCATCCAACCTACCCTACCCCACCCCACCCCACCAACTCTAAGTTAACTAATTCAGGACATCTCCGTTTATTGCCCACCCTGTCAGACCACATAGTCATTATTAGCACATCACCACTACACCACCTTACACCTCCCCACCACACCCCTACACGGAAGTACACAGCATAGATTCTACTGTTACACCACTACATAGCCACACCATGCACCCTACTACATCACCACACAGAACCACACCATGCACCCTACCACATCACCACACAGAACCACACCATACCACTACACCATGCACCCTACCACACCACCACACAGAACCATACCATACCACCACACCATGCACCCTACCACACCACCACACAGAACCATACCATACCACCACACCATACCACACCACCACATAGGCCTACTACCACAACCACCACAAGTCATTCCACCACCACAGTTACCACATCACTTCCATCACCCGTCCCTCACCACCACAGCTCTCACAACATCCTCTCTCACCACAACCACATGCATTGTCTTTTCACCACAACCACTACCACAGCAACAACAACCACCACACCAGTTTCACTCTCTCTCTCTCTCTCTCTCCCCCCCCCCGTGTGTGTGTGTGTGTGTGTGTGTGTGTGTGTGTGTGTGTGTGTGTGTAGGTCATATTTGTGTGTATTTACGTCATATGTGTGTGTTTATACATATGTGTGTGTGTGTGTGTGTGTGTGTGTGTGTGTGTGTGTGTGTGTGTGTGTGTGTGAGGTTTGTGGATCAGTAGGACATTGCCGAGTGTGCGTCAGCCGGGGGTAGCTCTCAAGGATACACACACACACACACACACACACACACACACACACACACACACACACACACACACACACCACATTGCACATACAGCACGCACCAACATAACACACAAACACACACACACATGAACGGGCACATACACACACAAAGTAGCACAACACATACAACTGCAACACACACACACACACACACACACAGGAGCGGCTTGTGTGAAGGCCATACCACAAGGACTGGATGGAAGGACGGGAAGAATTGTGTGAACTGGCTTGTTTTACACCTGAGAGAGAGAGAGAGAGACGGAGAGGGAGGGGAGAGATAGACAGACATGTGATGTGATGTGTGTATGGGGGGGGAAGGGAGGAGAGAGACAGATGTGATTTTGTGTGTGTGTGTGTGTGTGTGTGTGTGTGTGTGTGTGTGTGTGTGTGTGTGTGTGTGTGTGTGTGTGTGTCTCCCTATCTCCCACCGCCAACAAACTTTCTCCCACTTTTGTCGACTTCCACCCTTCCAGTCCCATCTCTCTCTCTCTCTCTCTCTCTCATGGCTTTCCTTCCCTTCCCTTCCCTTTCCCTTCCCTTCCCTAACCCAACCCAACCCAACCCATATCAACCCAGCCCAGCCTAGCCCAGCCCAACCCAACCCAACCCAGCCCAGCCCAGCCCAGCCCAACCCAGCCCAGCCCAGCCCAACCCAACCCAACCCAACCCAACCCAGCCCAACCCAACCCAGCCCAGCCCAGCCCAGCCCAGCCCAACCCAACCCAGCCCAGCCCAGCCCAGCCCAGCCCAACCCAACCCAGCCCAGCCCAGCCCAACCCAACCCAACCCAGCCCAGCCCAGCCCAGCCCAGCCCAACCCAACCCAACCCAACCCAACCCATCCCATCCCATTCCATCCTATCCCATCCCATCCCATCCCATCCCAACCCAACCCAACCCATCCCATCCCATCCCATCCCATCCCATCCCATCCCATCCCATTCCAACCCAACCCAACCCAACCCATCCCAACCCAACCCAACCCAACCCATCCCATTCCATCCCATTCCATTCCATCCCATCCCAACCCAACCCAACCCAACCCACGACAGTACAGTGGACCTACATACTTTCAGCAGCACTTCTTCGTGACTAGTATGATAGTTTAATCTACGGTTACAGTTCAGTATTCAAGGTGGAGAGATGGCAATTTTAGGCCAAGTTAGAGTGAAAAGAGTATAGGGACCAAGAATTATCCCAGCCTAATTATAGCACTTCTTCGTGACGAGCATCATATTTTAGCGTTAGTTTAGTGTTAGAGGAAGTATTCAAGATGGAGAGAGAGGAATTTTAGGCCAAGTTGGAGTGAAAGGAGTATAGAAACTTCTGACGATTACGACGTTATAGTTCTCAAAGTCTAAAACTCCTTCCTTGAATACGAATAGCAGGGCAGTGAAATGGCGGGGGGCAAGGGCGACATGGAGGCGATTTGTTTGTGGCCACCCCTTACGAGATTAAGGCGTCTGGCAACAGATAGGTAGATATGAAGAAGGTGATGTTGCATAAGGCACTGAGGACGCAACATTGCCTCTGCACACAGCGGGGAAGGTCGAGAGAGAAAAAGATTATTATTATTATTATTATTATTATTATTATTATTACTACTACTACTACTACTACTATTATTATTATTATTATTAATATTATTATTATTATTACTACTACTACTACTACTATTATTATTATTATATTAATATTATTATTATTATTATTGTATATAAGGAAAAGAGAGGAAATGTTAGGGAAGGGAATCGGAGAGAGAGAGAGAGAGAGAGAGAGAGAGAGAGAATATATGTTAGCCTTTCTCCTTCCCTATCCCCCGAAAGGATGATGGTAGGGGTGCAGTGGTGGTAGTAGTAGTAGTAGTAGTAGTAGTGGTGGTGGTAGTAGTAGTAGTTGTGGTGGTGGTGGTGTAGTAGTGATGGTAATAGTAATGATGATGGTAGTGGTGATGATGGTAGTTGCAGTGTGGTGAGGGTATGGTGGTGGTGATGGTGGTTGTGGTGTGATACTGTGATGATGATAGTGGTAGTGGTGATGGTGGTGGTAGCAGTGATGATAGTGGTGGTAGTAGTAGTAGTGATGATGGTGGTAGTAGTAGTAGTGATGATGGTGGTAGTAGTAGTAGTGATGACAGTGGAGGTAGTAGTGATGATGGTGGTAGTGGTAGTTGTGATGATGGTGGTAGTAATAGTACTTATGATGGTAGTAGTAGTAGTAATGATGGTGGTGGTAGTAGTAGTAGTAGTGATGATGGTGGTAGTAGTTGTAGTGATGATGGTGGTAGTTGTAGTGGTAGTGGTCGTGGTAGTAGTAGTGGTGGATGCATGACACATTTCCCACTGCTCAATTCTGGAGATCTTTGGCAATGAGTTGGTGAAGTGTGTGTGTGTGTGTGTGTGTGTGTGTGTGTGTGTGTGTGTGTGTGTGTGAGAGAGAGAGAGAGAGAGAGAGGTACATTAACATATTAGCGTAACATATGTGGAAACACACACACACACACACACACACACACACACACACACACACACACACACACACACACCGTGCACAGGTGGCTGCAGTGGTGGAACAGATGGGCTGGATCAGAGCATAGCACACCACACCACACCACACCACACCACACCACACCACACCACACCACACCACACTACACCACATTACACAGCACTACACCACACCACACCACACCACATCACACAACACTACACACCACACCACACCACACTACACCACACCACACCACACCACACCACATTACACAACACCACACCACACCACACCACACCACACTACACCACACTACACCACACCACACCACACCACACCACACACCACACTTTCCTAAACAGAATAAAATCATCTGGTGTTAAGAAGCGTGGTGTATAGGGGCTACGTAGCATCGTTATCTGGGCGATTTATTGTGGTGGTGGTGGTGGTAGTAGTAGAAGTGGTAGTAGTAGTAGTAGTGGTAGTAGTAGTATCGATATAATTTACCTCAGTAACGCAAGAGGGAATATAAAGGTATAATATCCTAAATAAATCGCTAAGGGAGAGGTGTTAAGAAGCTCCTGGTGTGCGTGGTGTGGCATGCTGAACTCGTCACACACTCTGACTACACAGTTACACTCACACACACCCTCACCCCACCCTCATCCCCCCACCCTCACCCACATTCACACCTTCACCTCTCTGCATATTCACACCCTCATTGTCATCATTCTTCTTCCACCCTCACCCCCACCCACATCAGCTTACACAATCCACACACACACACACACACACACACACACACACACACACACACACACACACACACACATCTGCACCTTCCACACCATCACCAACCACACCCACACACCCACATCATCACCTAGTATCCACCCCCCACCCTCACCCCCACCCACATCAGCTTACACAATCCACACACACGCACCCAACCCCACCCTCACCCCACCCACATTCACGTCTCCACCTTCCACACTAACACCCTCACCCCCACCATCCACACACACACACACACACACACACACACACACACACACACACACACACACACCTCACCATCATCATTTCCCCTCCTGATTTCTTCCTCTTACACCCTCCACCCACACACGCCCAGCCCCACCCCCACACCCACGTTCGCACCCTCATCTCCCTTCTCCATTTCACCCTCATCCACCTCCCTTACTCACATCCTCACCCTACGCACCCTCACTCTTATTCTCCCTCATTCTCACCCTTCACCCTTATTCAGCTCATGTTTCTGACCTTCTGTATCTATCTATCTATGCATCCATCTATCTATCTATCTATCCATCTATCTATCTACACCACGTCTCCTACCTACCCATCTATCTGTATCTGTACCTACTTACCTGCCTACCTACTTAATTATCTACCTACCTACCAACCTACCTACCTGTCTGTCTATCTATCTATCTATCTATCTATCCAAGCCCCGAGTGACTGGAATTGGTTGACAGGTGAAAGTTTATCATTAAAACAGTTGACTGGTTGGGTTTGGACTGGGGTGACTGGGCCAGGCACGAGAGAGAGAGAGAGAGAGAGAGAGAGAGAGAGAGATTTGACTGGCGAGACTGGTGACTTGGAGGATGTAGTTGAGAGAGAGAGAGAATTTGACTGGCGAGACTGGTGACTGGGAGGGTGTATTTGAGAGAGAGAGAGAGAGAGAGAGAGAGAGTTTCAATTCTCTTTTCAACTTGCAAATCATTGTGAAAATTACTGAACTGATCCATTTCTTCACACTTCCACTCTCTCTCTCTCTCTCTCTCTCTCTCTCTCTCTCTCTCTCTCTCTCTCTCTCTCTCTCTCTCAACTACACCCTCCCAGTCACCAGTCAGATTCTCTCTCTTCTCTCTCCTCTCTCTCTAGAAAAGGGAAAGGTTGAACGTAGCACAAGCAGTAAAGTGACTACTACTACTGCTACTATTACTACTACTGCTACCACTACTACTACTGCTACTACTACTACTACTACTAATGATGGTGAAAGGAAGTGTTATTGTGAGGGAATGGTGACTTTTGGTGTGGTGTGGTGTGGTGTGGTGTGGTGTAACTAGAAAGTCATATGGTGTGGTGTGTTTTTGTGATGCGTGGTGGTATGGTGTGATGTGGTGTGATGTAACTAGAATGCCATGGTGTTGTGTGGTGATTGTGTGTTGTAGGGTGGTGTGGTGTGGTGTAGTGGAGGCCAGGCAGCGAAACAATGTGGTGAATGTACCGGTTGGAGAGGCAGGTCAGTGTGGTAAAAAGTACTGTACTGTGGTGAAGTGTGGTGTAGTATAGTGAAGTGTATGGTGTAGTGAAGTGTAGTGTTGTATAGTGAAGTGTATGGTGTAGTGTAGGGAAGTGTAGTGTAGTATAGTGAAGTGTAGTGTTAATCTCCTGGTACACGTGACCACAGCTGTAAATCCCTCCTGTGCACTTCTTCGTGACTAGGAGCATAAGTTAATTTCTTGTTGCTGTTCATTACAAGACTAACTAAA
>NC_136983.1:1892165-1897165 GCF_032717465.1 Coenobita brevimanus | reverse complement strand
GCTGGGGACTTCCCTGTGTTGATACTAAGGGTTCCAGGAAGCAGGGAGGCAGGGGGTAGGCAGGGTTAGGCAGGGGGTAGGGAGGGATGAGGCAGGGGGGAGGCAAGTAATAGGAACTGATGAGGCAGGGATAGAGAGGGAAGGGTGAGGCAGGGGAACAGAGGGAGGAAAGGGAAAGGGAAGAGAGGGAACTGTGAGGCAGAGGAAGAAAGGGAGAGGTGAGGCAGGGAAAGGTAAGGACAGGCAGACAGGGAGAGGCAGGGTGGGGTGAAGTAGGGAGGATCTGTGTGGAGTGAGAGAGGGAGAGGCAGGAGCAGAGAAAGAGGGGAAGATAGGCAGGGTGAGGCAGGGGTAAGGAAGGGAGGGAGGGATGGAACAGAGGTGAGAAGGGAGAGGCAGGGGGAGAGGCAGCAAGAAAAGCAGGAAGGAGAAAGAGTGGGAGAGAGATAAATGAAGAAAAGAGGCACAGGAGGAAGCCATGTTCCAGACAGCTGAAGTAAGGCAGGGTTAGGCAGGGGTTGGGGTAAGGCAGGGTTAGGCAGGGGCAAGGTGAGGCAGGAAGGGTTAATTAATGAGGTCAGGTAGAGATCACATATTAGTTGTTTTTACACCTGTGTCTTAAGGTGATCCCATTAGAGAGAGTGAGAGAGAGAGAGAGAGAGAGAGAGTATTTTCAGTTCTTTCCCTAAATCCTTTGCTTCCAAGTAACAAGTAAGTTTTTTCCTAATGACGAGTTCGATTCTTTCTCTCTCTCTCTCTCTCTCTCTCTCTCTCTCTCTCTCTCTCTCTCTCTCTCTCTCTCTCTCACACACACACACACACACACACACACACACACACACACACACACACACACACACACACACACACACACACACACACACACACACACACACACACTCACTCCCTTCCTCACCCTCATCCTACCTCACCACACCCTGCCGTACCACCATCCTGCCTCACCACCACCCTACCTCACTCCACCCAGCCTCACCCACACCCTGCCTCACCCACACCCTGCCTCACCCACACCCTGCCTCACCCTCACCCTGCCTCACCCACACCCTACCTAACTCCACCCTACCTCACCACCACCCTGCCTCACCCACACCGTGCCTCACAACCATCCTGCCTCACCACACCCTGCCTCACCCTTCCAGATGACAGTTGCCTCTCTCGTGAGTGAAAGTGAGCTGCATACCTCAGACTGCCTCCCTTTCACCTCTCTCTCTCTCTCTCTCTCTCTCTCTCCCCCTCTCCCTCCCCTAACCGAAATTTTCCTTCTTATGAGAAAAAACTATTCTTATCATAAACGATTCTATTTTAGAGAGAGAGAGAGAGAGAGAGAGAGAGAGAGAGAGAGAGAAAGAAAGAGAGAGAGAGAGAAGTAAACAATGAATTAGTTAAAAAGGGTAGTGTGTGTGTGTGTGTGTGTGTGTGTGTGTGTGTGTGTGTGTGTGTGTGTGTGTATGGGGGTTGTTGTTGAGTAACCCCAGGACCCGTCAACCACAGGCAAGCAGTCGCCCAGCATCACCATTCCGTACAGTGAACCGATTATTCATTGCGGTAGACAGCGCCTTCAGACAGCGAGGCGCGGGGAAGAATTCTGAGGTTTGGTTCCTTGATAGACGCCGCATATGTGTCTAACGGGTAACAGGGGCACCATAGGAGGGAGACAGACAGATGGATAGATAGATAGAGAGAGAGAGAGAGAGAGAGAGAGAGAGGATGCTCCAAGACTTCCCTGTGACGCAAGCCTCTGTTTGGTATTTCCCCGCACTGCAGAGAGAGAGAGAGAGAGAGAGAGAGAGAGAGGACACTAAGTAGTCTGGGCTTAAGTATCTCAGTAGAATGAATTACTTATCCTTACTTAGAGAGAGAGGGAGAGAGGGGAGTCTGGACAAACTTTGGGGTAGTGTCTGTGAAGTTAGTCTTTAATATTTAAATACTATGACTTATTCCTTACCTGAGAGAGAGAGAGAGAGAGAGAGAGAGAGAGAGACAGACAGACAGAGAGGAGGGGGCGTGTTGGGGAGACGTAGGGATAATTGCGTAGGAGAGAGAGAGAGAGAGAGAGAAACAAGGGGAAATGCATGAGAGAGAGAGAGAGGGGGGGGGCAAACGTTCCATTCTCCCCCACTTCATATCCGGGAAGAATCAGTTTATTATTATTATTATTATTATTATTACCGGTGTTCTGCTACTACTACTACTACTACTAATCCCTCTCAGGTGTGTTGCTGGCCAGGTGTAGTTAGGCTGAAGGGTTGATTTGGCTAGTAACCAAGGAGACTCGTTCGCACCTCGTAACTAAGGATGAGTGGGTTATTGAGAGGGAGAGCGAGAATGACACGGAGGGATGTGGAGTGGAGGGGTATATGAGAGAGAGAGAGAGAGAGAGAGAGAGAGAGAGACTAGGAAAGTTAGTAAGTGCCCTGTGTTAAGTCCAAGGATTCTCCCCTCTTTCTCTCTCTCTCTCTCTCTCTCTCTCTCTCTCTCTCTAGCTGTCTGTATGTATGTATGTCTCAACTTTTGCGAATAGGCCTAGTGTACGAACATATGGAAACACACACACACACACACACACACACACACACACACACACACACACACAGGGATACCTAATCAATGTCAGTAAATATGGGCCACACACTCATCAGTCAAGCCCCTGGAATCCGAACTCATCCTCACAGGCCCACCTTTCCACACAGGTATTTCGTAATCAACAGTAAATTCGCGCGCGTTATCCTTGTCTTATCATTCCGAATATTTTTACGGGATTAAGGGATTTAAGGACTGACTTTTTTTTCTGGCTGCCCTGTCTGGTATAAGAAAATAAATCGCGGAGGAAAAGGCGTTAGGTAGCGACACTAAAATGTTGGGTGTGTTGAAATAAATCGATAAAAGACAAGTGCTAAGGTCTGCAATATTTTCGTTTTGTACTGACCTTTATTATTATTATTATTATTGTTATTATTATTATTATTATTATTATTATTACCTTTTGTTATTATTATTACCTTTAATATTATTACCTTTTATCTTTATTATTATTACCTTTATTATTATTACCTTTTATTATCATTACCTTTTTTATTATTACCTTTATCATTACCTTTTATCATTATCATTATTATTATTACTTTTATTAGTATTACCTTTATCATTGTTACCTTTTATCATTATCATTATTATATACATTTTATCATTATTATCAATCATTATTACCTTAATTAGTTACAATATTTCCGTATCGTACTCACCTTTATCCTTATCCACTCTGTTATTATTTATCACATCACTATCTGTGCTCCCGGAATGTTTGTTGTTGTGGTGGTGGTGGTGGTGGAGAGGATTCTGGTGGAGACTGCCTATGACCTCCTCCTCCTCCTCCTCCTCCAGCGTCTCCAGCCCTCCTCCAACCTCCATTACCCTGTGCACCCCCATCCTGCCACCCCTTCGTCAGAATTGTGGTGGGGAGGCGTGGTGGTGGAGTGTGGTGGGGTGCTGGTGGAGAGTGGAGGGGTGGCGATGCTGGGGGTGGAGAAGTGTGGCGCTGGAGGTGCAGGTGTTACTCCTCTCCTCCTTCAGACCGTCTGTGTGGAGCATTAAACTCTCTCTCTTTCCCTCTTTCTCTCACTTCTCACAGAACCAAATTATTTATCCCTGTGTAAAAGTAAAACAGAATTCTCTCCACTTCTGCAGTTTCTTTATTTTCTTTCCTTTTTTCTTTCTTTCTTTCCCTTTTTCAAACAATTTCTGTCTCTCGTTTTTCTTTTCCTACTTCTCTCTTTCTCACAGCCTCTTGTTTTTTTCCTCGTGTGTGTTTTTTCTTCTACTTCTTCCAAACAGTTCCTCTTGCGTTTATTTTCCTCTGTTCCTCCTCTTTTCAATTCCTGTGCTTGATTTTTCTCCCTATTTTCCTTTACGAAACAAATTCTTGGTTGTTTATGCAAGAATTAGATACGTATTTCTCATCTCTTGTCTTTGTTAATTAATACTCGCTTTGCCCGTGTCACTGAGTTACTGATTTCCTTACTAACTATGACCTGCAGACCAAAGACACATTTTAAGTACTCATGAATGTAATTGATGGTTTAATAACGTGGGTAAATGCGTATCGACTACACGTGAATTAATTAGGGTATATTTTGTTTTCATAGTTCCAGTCTTCCCCCACGATACTAGGCGTCTTATCAATCTGTCTATCTATTGCCAGACGCCTTAATCCCTTATACGGGGTGGCCACAAACAAATCGCCTCCACGTCACCCTGTCCCCCCGCCATTTCAGTGCCCCGCTCCCAATTCACCCCCCCCCTCCTCTCTCATATACCTTTCCATCCCTCCATCTTATCCTTGGCCTTCCCCTCCCTCTCTCCCAAACGAAAGATCCAAGGTCTACGTTGTGCCACCCTAAGAATTCGATGGACATATGCACTGGTGGTGGATGTGCTTAGTGGTGCTGCTCTAAATGCGGCTGTAATGAGTGGACTTGTCAGGAAAGGAACGTGGTTTGAGTTTAGAGCGCTTCCGTTATCCACCTTAGCTGTGTTTATCTGCGCATAGAGATCAATATTATACTTAATTATTTGTTATAGTTCACTAACCTGATTATTATTATTAACTAACTTTTAACCAAATAACTTCTTCTCCAAAAAACAGTTCAATTTTGGAATCAACTTAAACACACACACACACACACACACACACACACACACACACACGTCCTATCTGCTTAATTCGTATCCATATTCTCTCTCTCTCTCTCTCTCTCTCTCTCTCTCTCTCTCATGCTTAACTCGTATCCACATTCTCCTCTCTCTCTCTCTCATGCTTAACTCGTATCCACGTTCTCCTCTCTCTCTCTCTCTCTCTCTCTCTCTCTCTCTCTCTCTCTCTTTATACCCTGACCCTGACCTGCCCTACCTCACCCTGCCTTACCCTACCGTCCTCTTCTCAAATTCTCCTCAATATTCCTCTCCCTCCGTGCGTCGCATTT
>NC_136983.1:1884665-1887165 GCF_032717465.1 Coenobita brevimanus | reverse complement strand
ACACATCACTACTTGGACACACACACACACACACACACACACACACACACACACACACACACACACACACACACACACACCGGTATAAATTTATCCATGGTTCATGTCCCTAGAGTACACACAAGGCTGGTCACACCTGCAGCATATTTGGTCAGGTCAGATCAGGTCGAGTCAAATGGATGGCCACTCTACCTTCTCCCCCCCAGAGACAGGATATACATGTACTGTGTATAAACATACCTATGTATATGTGCACGCATACACATACACCGTTTATATATATATGTATATATAAATTGTGTGTGTGTGTGTGAATGTACACATTTACTTTCGTACTAATTTATTTCAGTCGCATCAAAATGTATATCATATCTTTTTAAATCTCTTTATTGTTTTGCTTTCCACCACATTCCTAGGGAGTCCATTCCAGTCACTTAGTGGAAAACAGAGACCTTGAGAAGATAGGATTACTGCAGTAGGCCAGTTGGTACATGCTAGGCAGCTCCTGCAAGAGTAACTAGACTACGAGAATATGACAAGGATAGTAAAGAAGGTGGAGAAGTTTTCGTTGTATGATCAGCCTTTCATGCATCCAGCTTCATGTCGTTTCCTCGAGTTGTAGTCTTGGTTGTAACTTTCAAGAAATTGATTCCACAGCACTAAAACCGTTTAATATAAAGACATTCAGTAACTTGACCCCTCTACGTTTCCTAAGAGAGACGGATGCAGTTCCTTAATCCCCTCGAGATGCGGTTGACTCCTCAGGGAAGGGATTAGAAGGGATTAACTGCCCTGGGTGGTACAGCTTCCAGTTTCTATATATCTCTGATCATATGGGGTGCCAAAAACTGAACGCCAAATTCTAAGTGAGACCTAACTTTGCTCTTGTGTATAGGGATCACATTATCCTTGCTTTTATTGGTAAGATGACTTTTGTTGAATTCTAGGATTTTCTGTCTATCTCTCTATTGCCAGACGCCTTAATCCCGTAAGGGGCGGCCACGAACAAATCGCCTCCATGTCGCCCTGTCACCCGCCAGTTCATTGCCCTAGGATTTTGTTGGCTTTGACAAGGATAGACTGGAAACTTTGAGATTATCTGAAATTATTGTTCCTAAATCTTTAACTTGGAAGGAGATGGTAATTATATGGGCCCTGCATTTCATAATCGTGTGTGTGTGTGTGTGTGTGTGTGTGTGTGTATCTGTGGGTATGCGTGTGTGTGTGTGTGTGTGTGTGTGTGTGTGTGTGTGTCTGTGGGTATGCGTGTGTGTGTGTGTGTGTGTGTGTGTGTGTGTGTGTGTTTTCCCACATTGCAGTACCTGGGATTTACCATTTTTCTTATCATTCAGTCATTTTCAAGGCTAATTCAGTCCTCTTCAGTTAACAGAGCACCGGTATTGCCGAATTTTGAGTCAATAGATTTTTTTTTTTGGGGGGGGTATTGCCAATTTTTGAGTTATAAGAGATTTTGGAATTTCTTTTTACCAGTACTGCCGATTTTTGAGTCTTCAGAAAGTTTGGATTTTTTTTGGGGGGGGGGGGTTTTGCTGAATTTTGAGTCATCAGAGAATTTTGAAATGATTTCGTAAAAGTATTGCCGATTTTTGAGTCGTCTGAGAACTTTGATTTTTTTTTTTATTGATTTTTGAGTCGTCTGAGAATTTTGATTTTTTTTTTAAATTGATTTTTGAGTCGTCTGAGAATTTTGATTTTTTTTTGTATTGATTTTTGAGTCGTCTGAGAATTTTGATTTTTTTTTTGTATTGATTTTTGAGTCGTCTGAGAATTTTGATTTTTTTTTGTATTGATTTTTGAGTCGTCTGAGAATTTTGATTTTTTTTTGTATTGATTTTTGAGTCGTCTGAGAATTTTGATTTTTTTTGTTTTCAGAATTGACGAGTTTTGAGTCATAAAAATTTTTGGAATTGATTTTTTTTTTTTCGGTATTGTCAAATTTTGAGTCCAGGTAATTTTGATGTTTTTTTTTTTGGCGATTTTTTAGTCATCCGAGATTTTTTTTTTTTTTTTTTTTTTCGATTTTTGAATCATCCGAGAATTTTTTATTTTTTTTTATATTGATTTTTGAGTCATCCGAGAATTTTGATTTTTTTTTTATATTGATTTTTGAGTCATCCGAGAATTTTCAAATGATTTTTTTTTTCGTAGCAACTTTGATATCGTTACTGTATTCTTCGATGTGATTCATGTACGTTATTAACAAAGCTGGTCCGAACACTGGGGAGAGAGAGAGAGAGAGAGAGAGAGAGAGAGAGAGAGAGAGAGAGAGAGAGAGAGAGAGAGGCATACCAGGCATTTTGTTCAAGTTAGGAATATTTCTTCTAACACCATCCCTTTAGCGATTTATTTTGTACATTACGCCTCACTATCCTCTTATATGGTACTGATGGACACGGGTTCGATCTTAAACGATATAAGTTTCATAGAGATATATATAAAAGTTACTATATAAATTACTAGGGATTGTTAAGGTTTTATG
>NC_136983.1:1877165-1879665 GCF_032717465.1 Coenobita brevimanus | reverse complement strand
GATGCTTTGGTATTGATGGTTGAGGAGTTCCCTAACACCTTTTCCTAAGCGATTTATTTTGCATATTACACCTTACGGTCCAGTGGTATATAAATTCTTCCAGTATCCCGTCGGTTAATGAAGCTCCCTAACACCTTTTCCTGAGCGATTTAGTTTGCTTATTATACTATACTGTCCCCTTCTTTTCAATATCGCCGTACTCTGCATTAATAACGTACAAAATTATATTAACCACCCATATCCAAAAATAAATCGCCAAGGAAAAGGTGTTAGGAAGCTCCCTAACACCTTTTCCTAAGCGATTTATTTTGTTTACTACACCTTACTGTCCTCTCCTGTGTTACATTAATCCTTTCAGCATTCCCTTCTGTTAAGTAAGCTCCCTAACACCTTTTCCTAAGCGATTTATTTTGCTAATTAACCCTTACTGTCCTCTGTGTTACGTAAATCCTTCCAATATACTAGTCGGTTAAGGAAACTCCCTAACACCTTTTCCTAAGCGATCTATTTTGTTTATTACACCTTACTGTCCTCTGTGTTATGGAAATTCCTGAAGCTCCCTAACACCTTTTCATAAGCGATTAGGTTTGCTTATTACACCTTACTATCCTCTCCTGTGTTACATTAATCCTTCCAGCATTCCCTTTAAGTAAGCTCCCTAACACCTTTTCCTAAGCGATTTAGGTTGCTTATTACACCTTACGATCCTCTTCTGTTACATAAATCCTTCCAAACTCACGTCGCTTTAGGGAACGGCTCAATCTGCAGGTCTGGGCGTGGGAGTAGGAAGTGAATAAATGATACTGGGTAGATGCTTATTAACACTGAGCCGTTAACAGAGGAGGACAGGGTACAGGTAGCACTTCTTCGTGACTAGCATCGTATTGCAGTGTTATTCTATTATTACGGATGAGAGGTGAAGATGAAGGGAGGGGAATTTTAGGCGAAGTCTGAGTGAAAAGAATATATCATTTTTTTTTTCTTTTCAGGTATATGATGAAGGAAAAACGCACTTCCGGCCACAGCTCAAAATTCGGCCAGGTAAGAAATTTTTTGAAAAGATTCCGTAACACCTTTTCCTTAGCGATTTAGTTTGAGTATTACACCTCAGTATCATGTTTGTTATTGATGGAGGTATTAAATTAACGCGCGCGCGCACGCACACACGCGCGCACACACACACACACACACACACACACACACACACACACACACACACACACACACACACACACACACACACACACACACACACACACACGAGGCTAAGATATAATGTATAGAATAATTCGCCAACTAAGAGGGGTTACGTAATTCTCTCACTTAAAATACAATTACTATTTAAAAACGAACTGGGAGACCAATGCGACTAAGAATATGGCGATAGACTATTTTATCTATCTATCCATCTGTCTGTCTGTCTGTCCACTCCTCGTCTATCCATCCATCTGTCTATCTGTCTATCTATCTATCCATCCATCCATCTCTCTCTCTCTCTCTCTCTCTCTCTCTCTCTCTCTCGTGACCTGCTTTTCTTCCTCTCTCTCTCCTCTCTTTCTCCCTCTATCTAACTCGTGTCCTCATTTCCTTCCTTCCTGTTTCACACACACACACACACACACACACACGAGATAGGATATATTATAGGTATTAAAGCTATATCACACACACACACACACACACACACACACACACACACACACACACACGAGATAGGATATATAGGTATTAAAGCTATATCACACACACACACACACACACACACACACACACACACACACACACACACACGAGATAGGATATATAGGTATTAAAGCTATATCACACACACACACACACACGAGATAGGATATACAGGTATTAAAGCTATATCACACACACACACACACACACACACACACACACGAGATAGGATATATAGGTATTAAAGCTATAACACACACACACACACACACACACACACACACACACACACACACGAGATAGGATATATAGGTATTAAAGCTATATCACACACACACACACACACACACACACACACACACACACACACACACACACACACACACACACACACACACGAGATAGGATATATAGGTATTAAAGCTATATCACACACACACACACACACACACACACACACACACACACACACACGAGATAGGATATATAGGTATTAAAGCTATAACACACACACACACACACACACACACACACACACACACACGAGATAGGATATATAGGTATTAAAGCTAAAACACACACACACACACACACACACACACACACACACACACACACGAGATAGGATATATAGGTATTAAAGCTATAACACACACACACACACACACACACACACACACACGAGATAGGATATATAGGTATTAAAGCTATAACACACACACACACACACACACACACACACACACGAGATAGGATATATAGGTATTAAAGCTATAACACACACACACACACACACACACACACACACACACGAGAT
>NC_136983.1:1859665-1864665 GCF_032717465.1 Coenobita brevimanus | reverse complement strand
AATAATAATAATAATAACAATAATAATAATAGCAATAGTAGTAGTAGTAGTAGTAGTAGTAGCAGCAGCAGCAGAAGTAGTAGTAGTAGTAATAATAATAATAATAATAATAATAATAATAATAATAATAATAACAATAATAATAATAGCAATAGTAGTAGTAGTAGTAGTAGTAGTAGTAGCAGCAGCAGAAGTAGTAGTAGTAGTAATAATAATAATAATAATAATAATAATAATAATAATAAACGTAATTGGATGGAAGGGATAAATGGAAAAATATATATAATTGAAATTTTTAATCCTATTATTCTGTATTAGTGTTGCTGCTGCCTCTCTCTCTCTCTCTCTCTCTCTCTCTCTCTCTCTCTCTCTATCTATCTATCTATCTATCTATCTTTCTATCAGTCTGTCTCTGCATGTCTGTATATACGTCTGTCAATTTCTCTCTCTCTCTCTCTCTCTCTCTCTCTCTGAAAATGTAAAAATAAAATATATATATATATTATAAAAAAGCGAGCCATGTTTTTTGGCCTTTTTCGTGAGTGTTTTCCCTTTAAGGAGAGAGAGAGAGAGAGAGAGAGAGAGAGAGGGAGAGAGAGAGAGAAAGTTACAAAACAAATGAAGTAAGAAAGACTGAGAGAAAGGGGGGGGAAGAAGAGAGTGAGAGGCAGATAAAGAAAGAAAAAGAGAGAGAGAGAGAGAGAGAGAGAGAGAGAGAGAGAGAGAGAGAGAGAGGGAGGGAGGGAAGGGAAAAAGAGGGAGAGAAAGAAATATGGAGAGAAGGGAGGGAAGGGAGGAAAAAAGCATTTGAAATATTTAAAGGTTTAGGTAGACTCAGTGAGAGAGAGAGAGAGAGAGAGAGAGAGAATGCACCAACAAGGATTCCCATCATAAACCCTCTTGACTTCGTTCTTGTTTCCGTAGCACCTTTTCCTTAGCGATTTATTCTGGATATGGCTGGTTTATATCCTTCTGTTCGTTGTTTATGCAGAGAATGGCGATATTGGAAGGATTTATGTAACACAGAATAGGACAGTAAAGTGTAATAAACAAAATAAATCGCTTAAGAAAAGGTGTTCGGGAGCTTTCTCATACCAGCGTTATCCTCATTCATCACTACCGTCCATCACCGTAACAAAATAGTAGTCATCACCATCATCACTATCCCAAGTCATCACTATCATCACCACAGTAGTCATCACCCTAATCACTATCCTCAGTCATCACTATCATCACCATAACAACAACACTGTCATCACCACAGCTATCATCACTGTACTCATCACTACATACATCACTGTCATCACTTACCACCCCCACTACCCCAAACAGGAGCTACTTTCATCACCATCATCACTACCGCCACCATAACAGCCACAAACAATACTGTCATCATTACCATCACCACAACCCGTCACCATCATCACTATCAATACTGTGTCATCACCATCATCACTACCAGTCACCACCATTACATCACCACCTCTTACCACCACCACCACCTCTCCACCATAACCATCACTCACTATCACCACCATCACCACCACTATGACCACCTTACCAACATCATCACCACTATCATCATCATTCACCATCACCACCACTATCACCACCTCTCACCACCTTTCACCACCTCTATCACCACCCACACTACACCTCTACACCCTAATACTCTTACACAAGCTTTTGTATAATATGATGCGTTATTGATACAGGTATGTGGTGGAGAGGGGGGGCCTTCGCGTGGTGGCACTAATATACCCAGGCGGCTTCACTGCCAGGTTATACACACGTCCCTCACCTGCAGTCCACCGGGATCCAATTAGCACACCTGAGACCACGTGGCTTTGTTTACATAATGCCACACCTTCCTATAATCTATCTATCTATTGCCAGACGCCTTAATCGCTTAAGGGGTGGCCACAAACAAATCGCCTCCATGTCGCCCTGTCCCCCGCCATTTCTTTGCTATAATAAGTGCTATAATTTCGCTATACTCCTTTCACCTTCAGTTGGCGTAAAATATCCGCGAGAGATTATAGTGCTAATCATGAAGAAGTGCCATGAAGAGGGTGCTGAGTCGTGGTATTGTCTGTTGTTAACCTGTCAGTTCATCTCTCTCTCTCTCTCTCTCTCTCTCTCTCTCATCCACATTTTTTGCGGAATAGAATCGACTAGAGTTACCCCGACCATAAAAGGGTTAATGGGGATCGAATGAACAATCTCAGGCTCTCATTGGCTTGTAGGCTTGGTTAATAAAGCTCCCTAACACCTCCTCCATAGCGATTTATTTTTGGATATGGGTGGTTAATATCCTTCTGTAAGTTATTTATGCAGAGTATGGCGGTGTTGGAAGGATTCATGTGACACAGAGGAGGACAGTTAGGTGTAATAAGCAAACTAAATCGCTTAGGAAAAGGTGTTTGGGAGCTTCCTTAACCGATGAGGACACGAGCCATACACTCAGCCAAAAATCCTCTTCTTCGTGACTAGCATCATATTCTTGTATAAATGTCTTGTTATAGCTCCATCCTTTCCATAGCACTTCCTCGTGACTAGCATCATATTCTTGTATAAATATCTTGTTATAGCATCATCCATTCCATAGCACTTCCTCGTGACTAGCATCATATTCATGTATAAATATCTTGTTATAGCATCATCCATTCCATAGCACTTCCTCGTGACTAGCATCATATTCCTGTATAAGTATCTTGTTATTGCATCATCCTTGCCATAACACTTCTTCGTGACTAGCATCATAATTTCTCGTTACATCTCAGTGGCATTAATTCACTCTACACCCTTTCCATTGCACTTCTTCGTGACTAGCATCATATTTTCTCGTTACATCTCACTGGACACTCTTCACCCTTGCCATAGCACTTCTTCGTGACTAGCATCATATATTCTCGTTACATCTCACTGGCTTTAAAACACTGTACACCCTTTCCATAGCACTTCTTCGTGACTAGCATCATATTATCTCGTTACATCAGTGGCATTAGTACACTCCACACCCTTTCCACAGCACTTCTTCGTGACTAGCATCATATTTTATTACATCTCACTGGCATCAAAACACTCTTCACCCTTTCCACAGCACTTCTTCGTGACTAGCAACATAGTTTCTCGTTACATGTCACTCATATTAAAACACACTACACCCTTTCCACAGCACTTCTTCGTGACTAGCATCATATCTATTTAAACCATTGATATACTGTATACACTCAACACCCCTTCCACAGCACTTCTTCGTGACTAGCATCATATCTATTTAAACCATTGATATACACACTCAACAGCCCTTCCACAGAACTTCTTCGTGACTAGCATCTATTTAAACCATTGATATATACACTCAACACTCTTATCCACAGCACTTCTTCGTGACTAGCATCATATCTATTTAAACCATTGATATATACACTCAACACCCTTATCCACAGCACTTCTTCGTGACTAGCATCTATTTAAACCATTGATATATACACTCAACACTCTTATCCACCGCACTTCATCGTGACTAGCATCATATCTAAACCATACAGCTGATTATGCCAAGTTGAAATGAAAGGAGTATTGTAGTATTATGAGGAGGCGACGCAACAGGTGTTTGAGTAGGTGGGGGTGGAGTTGGGTGAGTGTGGGGGGGGAGGTAAGTGGTTAGGAGAAGGGTGTGCTGATCGAAAGGTCGCGGGTTCTATCCCTCCGAATTACGCTGTGATGGATTTTCTCTACCTCATCATCCACCTCCATCTCATTAAAAAAACACCGCCACTCATACCATCACATCAGTTCAAAATGGGAAATTCCTAGTATGTATTCAGTATGGACGGTGTGTCTTAGTGTTTAAGTGGTGACATGTGTAGATCTGTGGCACTTAGAAAGGTTGCTGGGACTTTGGAACGAATTATCAAGCTCAGAGTCGTACACACACACACACACACACACACAGGGGGGGAGTGGGTAGGTGTAGGTGTGGGCAGGTGGATAGGTCAGTAGGGTAGGGCAGGGCAGGGCAGAGAGAGAGAGAGAGAGAAACCAGTCTCTGATGTAAGCAAATCCCCACAAACTTTTCCTACTGCAATCACTCGACGGAAAAAATCACACACACACACACACACACACACACACACACACACACACACACACACACACACAAGCACCCAAGCAAAAAAAAAAACTTAGACACTAAAAAAAAACAGCCCAAACGACAATCACTCTCAGTCCGTCGTGTCACCAAGCGCAGGGGAGATGGCGACCCAGAGATAAAAAAGCGAGACTAAAACATTTCCGGGAGTATGTGTGTGTGTTTTGGTCCACATCGATTAGGGAGAGAAAGGGAGAAGAACGGATGCTGGGAGGGAGAAGAGGGAGAGAGAGAACCGTGAGGGGGTGACTGTGGTAAATGAGGCTTATATTCACTGTTGCTAGTGTGAAGTGCCAGGGTGAGAGCAGCAAGGGTGAGAAGGTGGAGTAACAGACACACACACACACACACACACACACTATCCGTCCCGTGAGTCATTCCTATCCACACCCTCCTATCTCCCTTGTCACCCTTCGTCACCGCTACTCACCCTCTCCCAGCTCGTGATAGACCACTTCCCCATCCTTGGTGCACGTCCTCGTCGATCCTGAAGGTTCCATAGACGTGAAATAACGTAAAATCCTCGAATCTCAAGGACCATACCCCCTCCAACGCGCACTTCTCCAAATGACACTCTAATCTGTTGCCCGGGACCCGCCGAAAGTATCATACCGCAGAAAAAACCCACAACAAACGCCAAAAATCGCCAAACCATCCTTCTCCACCACGCCAAAACACCCCAACTCCACTTCCCTTATTTACTGATTACCCAAGCCATCGGTAATCAGGGTCCGCAATACGGGGGTGGAAATACGTAAACAGGAAATGTCGGACGTCTGGCAGCGGGGTAAGAGGCACCGCACAGCTGATTTTGCGTGAGGTAGGGTTTGTCGCCGTAGGGATG
>NC_136983.1:1842165-1857165 GCF_032717465.1 Coenobita brevimanus | reverse complement strand
GGTGTGGGTAAGGGTGAGGGTGTGGGTGTGGGTGAGGGTGTGGGTGAGGGTGTGGGTGTGGGTGTGGATGAGGGCGGGATAGTGTGACCTTGAGATTACCCTCCCGTTTCAACACACACAGAGTACCATGACTACACACACACACACACACACACACACACACACACACACACACACACACACACAAAGCTGAACTGTACTGATGCCACTTGAAGGTGTGTGTGTGTGTGTGTGTGAGAGAGAGAGAGAGAGAGAGAGAGAGAGAGAGAGAGACTGCAGCGGTGTGAGGGTACGATGATGATACGTAAAATCCCGTATCCTTCCCAGAGGAGGTTTCTTAGCACCTGTACCTTGGCGATTCATTCTCTTATTTCCGCCTTCACTTCCTCATGTCCCGGAAACGAACGCTGGACGGTCGTATTGAACTTAAAGTGGGTCATAGGAGCTTGGGGTGTAAGTATTCCCTGTGTACACTAATTTTCCGGATTAATGTAAAGTTGTAATATTATTTTTGATTATTGCACACGCTTCTCGAAATAAATCCTAGGACCCTATTTGCTTTCTTTCTCGCCTCAATACACTGTTGCCTTGGTCTGAGGTCGTTATTAACTATGTGGATGTGATAGGAAGCGTTAGGAGAAACACACTGAGGTGGTTTGGTCATGTGGAGAGGATGGAGAGTGAGAGACTGACGAGGAGAGTGTGTTGTTGTTGTGGTGTGGATGTGGATGTGATAGGAAGCGTTAGGAGAAACACACTGAGGTGGTTTGGTCATGTGGAGAGGATGGAGAGTGAGAGACTGACGAGGAGAGTGTGTTGTTGCCGTGGTGTGGATGTGGAAGTGACAGGAAGCGTTAGGAGAAACACACTGAGGTGGTTTGGCCATGTGGAGAGGATTGAGAGTGAGAGACTGACGAGGAGAGTGTATGTTGCTGTGGTGTGGATGTGGATGTGATAGGAAGCGTTAGGAGAAACACACTGAGGTGGTTTGGCCATGTCGAGAGGATGGAGAGTGAGAGACTGACGAGGAGAGTGTATGTTGCCGTGGTGTGCATGTGTATGTGATAGGAAGCGTTAGGAGAAACACACTGAGGTGGTTTGGCCATGTCGAGAGGATGGAGAGTGAGAGACTGACGAGGAGAGTGTATGTTGCTGTGGTGTGGATGTGGATGTGATAGGAAGCGTTAGGAGAAACACACTGAGGTGGTTTGGCCATGTGGAGAGGATGGAGAGTGAGAGACTGACGAGGAGAGTGTATGTTGCCGTGGTGTGCATGTGTATGTGATAGGAAGCATTAGGAGAAACACGCTGAGGTGGTTTGGCCATGTGGAGAGGATGGAGGGTGAGAGACTGACGAGGAGAGTGTATGTTGCCTTGGTGTGGATGTGTATGTGATGGAAAGGTTAGGAGAAACACACTGAGGTGGTTTGGCCATGTGGAGAGGATGGAGAGTGAGAGACTGACGAGGAGAGTGTATGTGATTGAGGTGGAGGGGGAGAGAGGGAGGGGAAGGCCAAGGATGAGATGAAGGGATGGAGTGGAGAGGTATATGAGAGAGGGGGGTGAGAGCTGGGAGCAGGGCAGTGAAATGGCGGGGGACAGGGCGACATGGAGGCGATTTGTTTGTGGCCACCCCGTATAAGGGATTAAGGCGTCTGGCAATAGATAGATAGATAGACTAACCCTAACTCCTAGATCCCTGTCTCATTCCGATTTATTCCTTTGTTATCTAAGCTGTATGTAGTGTCTCCAATGGTCTTGCCTACGTTAAGTACTTTGCATTTTTCAACGTTAAATTCCATTCACCAAGTTTTAGACCATGTGGACAATATATCGAGGTCCTTTTGTAAGTTATGGCAATCGTCAGTTGAGTTAATGATCTCTATCTATCCATTGCCAGACGCCTTAATCCCGGAAGGGGTGACCACAAACAAATCGCCTCCATGTCGCCCTGTCCCCCGCCATTTCACTGCCCCGCTCCCAGCTCACCCCCCCCCTCTCATATACCTCTCCACTCCGTCCCTCCATCTCATCCTTGGCCTCCCCCTCCATCTCCCCCCCTCCTCCTCACTCACATACACTCTCCTCGTCAGTCTCTCAATATCTTTCCCTATTCCACTATTGACACACACACACACACACACACACACACACACACACACACACACACACACTGGTACTCATCCCTGTCGCATACTTCTTGTTGAAACATCTTTTTTTTTTTTTTAATGCAAGGAAGAAGGAACCCAAGGCCAGAATCCCGCAAGAACTCACCCTCCAAGAAAAACAAAATCACAGAGAGCCAAATTCAAGATCCGTTCATTGCGAGATACCTGGACACACTGCTTTTAAAAGACTGGAGGTCGTAGGCAGGAGGAAATAGGGCACCAGTTGGGTATTTATGTTGTCGTGTGCGGTAGAGTCAACAGAGAAATACCCCAACTCTATTTCCACTGTTGCTTTTCGTCTGCTACTATTTCCAAACCAATTTCTACCTATTTCCTTATCGAAGCGGAATTTTTCTAGCTTAAAACCATTATTTCTAGTTCTATCCTGTATGCTCACTTTAAGTACCTTGCTAATATCTCCCTTATTTAGTCCCTTCATCCACTTAAACACCTCAGTTAAGTCTCCCCTTACTCTACGCCTCTCTAGTGTGTGTGTAGCCTTTTCAGTCTGCCTTTATATATGACAGGTTCTCAGTCTACCCCTCCTCATTACAACACCCATACACTCCATCTCAGTCTACCCCTCCTCATCACAACACCCATACACTCCATCTCAGTCTACCCCTCCTCATCACAACACCCATACACTCCATCTCAGTCTACCCCTCCTCATCACAACACCCATACACTCCATCTCAGTCTACCCCGCCTCATCACAACACTCATACACTCTATCTCAGTCTACCCCTCCTCATCACAACACCCATACACTCCACCTCAGTCTACCCCTCCTCATCACAACACCCATACACTCTATCTCAGTCTACCCCTCCTCATCACAACACCCATACACTCCATCTCAGTCTACCCCTCCTCATCACAACACCCATACATCTCCATCCTCATCACAACACCCCATCTCAGTCACCCCTCCTCATCACAACACCCATACCTCCATCTCACAACACCCATACACTCCATCTCAGTCTACCCCTCCTCATCACAACACCCATACACTCCATCTCAGTCTACCCCGCCTCATCACAACACCCATACACTCTATCTCAGTCTACCCCTCCTCATCACAACACCCATACACTCTATCTCAGTCTACCCCTCCTCATCACAACACCCATACACTCCATCTCAGTCTACCCCGCCTCATCACAACACCCATACACTCATAGTCTTTTCAGTCTGTCTTCATATAACGGGATCCGAATGTCATATATCATTTGTGTCATTCTTCTCTGTACATTTTCTTACGAGTTAATATCCATTCTATAGTAAGGCCACTAAAATGTGTCTGCCTGTCAGTCTGTGTATGTATGAATGTGTCTGTCTACCTGTGTATGTGTGTATGTATGTATGTGTGTATATGTGTGTATGTATGTATGTGTATGTTTGTATGTATGGGTGTATGTGTGTATATTTGTATGTTTGTATGTATGGGTGTTTGTGTGTATATTTGTATGTATATATATATGTATGTTTCAACGTGGGTGACAGAGTGACTTGGAGGCGTTTTGTCTGCGGCCACCCTTTGCGGGATTAGGGCGTCGGGCTATAGATAGATAGATATAGATGTTTCAACGTTAACAAACCATCTCGCTGATTTCAACACATGCAAGAGGTCCACGAAGGGGGGGGGAGGGGCCAGGCACTAATCTGGGGGGGTGAGGGGGGGGAGGGGTAGGAGAGAGAGAGAGAGAGAGAGAGAGAGGTGAGGGGAGGTAGGGGTAGGCAGACATTAAGCATATATATAAACAGGTAAATTTTTGATGGGAGGGGGCAGTGAGGGGGGGAGGGTCTGACGGGGAGGGAGTTACCGCCCCCCCCACCCCCAAGCAGAGAGAGAGAGAGAGAGAGAGAGAGAGAGAGAGAGAGAGAGAGAGAGAGATGCGGCCTTTAATATTTCAGACTTTTTTGCTTAATCGAGAGAGAGAGAGAGAGAGAGAGAGAGAGAGAGAGAGAGTTTGGGGCCGGGGAGATATGATTGGTGCAGATCGATGAGAGGTTAAAGGTCAAAGTTACCTCATGAATGCCTAACTCGATGATAATAATAATAATAATAATAATAATAATAATAATAATAACAACAGCAACACTATTACTACTACTACTACTAGAGAGAGAGAGAGAGAGAGAGATGACACAAAACACGTCCTCAGGGTGAAAATCCTACTCAGTATTTTCAGTCCTTTATGTACAGTCGCGGACAAAAGTACTGATCCACCCCATAATAAAATAAAAAATACAGTGAACACTAACTTTTGAAACCCTATAATATTGGCAACTTCAGGCCAAGTTAGAGTAAAAAAAAGGTTAGAGTGAGAGCAGTTTATGTGTTGGAGATGGTCCGGTGGTTGTTGAGTTTTGCAGGGTGTATTGGCAGGTCGTCAGCGCAGGCCAGAACTGTTACTGAAGGACCCGTGGGTCAAGGAAGGAGGGGTTAAAGAGCGGGAGGACTTCTGGGATAACGCGCAAGGTTAAAGAGCGGGAGAACTCTTGGGATAACGCTGGAAATGTTCTGAATTCGTGGCCTTGGTGTTGACTGAGTTGCTGTGTGGATTGACTAGGAGAAAAGGGGCGAAGAGGTTCAGCAGTTCCGTGTTCCATCCCTTCATTGTATGAGGTTAATATTTGTTCATTAGGACACCTTTTACTACCACTTCCGCGGTACTAGGATGACGATGTGAGTGTGGTTGTGGTAGTGTTTGGTGTGGTGGTGGTGGTGCTGTATGTGGCTTGTTGTGTTGGTGTGCTGACGGCTGTTGTGGTGGTGGTGGTGGTGGTAATCAGTGGGGTTGTGAGAGTGGTGGTGTGGTTGTGGTGGGTGTGGTGGTGGTTGATAGTGGTGAATTTAGGGTGCTGGTAGTGTGGTTGTGGTGGTGGTGGTGTTGACTGTGATGGTGTGGTGCGGTGTTGTGATGGTGATAGTTGTGGTAGTGCTGGTGTGGTTATGATGATGGTTGTGGTAATTGCGGTGATGGTGCTGATGTGGTTGTGGTATCGTTTGTGGTGGTGGTGGTGGTGGTAGTGTTAGTATTGTGGTGGTGGAGGTGGTACTGGTGATGTGATGAGGATGATGGATGCTGTGGTTGTGGTGGGCGTGGTAGTGTGGTGTGGCTGGGATGATGATGATGGCGACTGTGGTGGTAGCATTGTGGTTATTGTGGTGGTGTATTATTATGATAGCTGCTGTGGTGGTGGAGCAGTGTGTTGATAGATGTGGTGGTCATTGTAGGGTTGTGAATTTGTGGTGGTGGTGGTGGTATAATGTTGTGGTTGTGGTGGTGGTGGTATAGTATTGTGGTTGTGGTAGTGGTGGTATAATATTGTGGTTGTGGTAGTGGTGGTATAATGTTGTGGTAGTGGTGGTATAATGTTGTGGTTGTGGTAGTGGTGGTATAATATTGTGGTTGTGGTAGTGGTGGTATAATGTTGTGGTTGTGGTAGTGGTGGTATAATATTGTGGTTGTGGTAGTGGTGGTATAATGTTGTGGTTGTTTTGGTGGTGGTATAATGTTGTGGTGGTGGTAGTGGTGGTATAATAATGTGGTTGTTTTGGTGGTGGTGTTGTGGTTGTTGTGGTAGTGGTGGTGGTGGTGGTAGGGCGGGCTCAGAATAAGGCAACGTGGGCTGTTAAAGATGATGGGTGGACCCTTACCACCCACCTGCCTCACCTGTAACACCTCACCCACCCCTAATTATCTACCTGCCTTATACCTTGCCTAATACTCTGCCTTATACCTCTGCCTCACCTGTAATTATCCATCTAACTGCCTTATACCCTGCCTCATACCGTGACTGATACTCTGCCTCACCTGTAATTACCTACCTACCTGCCTTATACCCTGCCTGATACTTTGCCTAATACCCTGCCTCATACCGTGACTGATGCCTTGCTGATAATCTGCCTCACCTGTAATTATCTACCTACCTGCCTTATACCCTGCCCAATACTCTGCCTCACCTGTAATTACCTACCTACCTACCTTATACCCTGCCTGATACTCTGCCTAATACCCTGCCTCATACCGTGACTGATGCCTTGCTGATACTCTGCCTCACCTGTAATTACCTACCTACCTGCCTTATACCCTGCCTGATACTCTGCCTCACCTGTAATTACCTACCTACCTACCTTATACCCTGCCTGATACTCTGCCTAATACCCTGCCTCATACCGTGACTGATGCCTTGTTGATACTCTGCCTCACCTGTAATTACCTACCTACCTGCCTTATACCCTGCCTGATACTCTGCCTAATACCCTGCCTCATACCTTGCTGATACTCTGCCTCACCTGTAATTACCTACCTACCTGCCTTATACCCTGCCTGATACTCTGCCTAATACCCTGCCTCATACCGTGACTGATGCCTTGTTGATACTCTGCCTCACCTGTAATTACCTACGTACCTGCCTTATACCCTGCTTCATACTCTGCCTAATACCCTGCCTCATACCGTGACTGACACTCTGGCTAAGCATTTCACATCTTATCCAACCCCAGAGTGCCGATCCTTTTTATTTTATTTTATCTTATTTAATTATTTTTCTCCAGGGTACCTCACTCTGTACTCCACTTTGCATATTTACCTCTGAACTCCAGCCAGACACAAGAGCCAATATATCCCTCGTATAGGCCAGTATCTCTGCTCTGTTCACCATTAACACTGAAACTATGCTTGATTAGAAAGTGTGCAGAGAGCGCATACCTCCACCAGTGCCATTAAAAAGATTCAGATTCACCCCTAAATGTAATCAAATCTTCCTTGGCCCACAGCCCACCCTTCCACAAAATTTCATGACAATCCGTTCACAACTCTTAGAATAATCCTGCATACAGACAGACAGACAAACCAACCAAATCGGGGTAAAACATAAATTCTCTGGCGGAGGTAGAAATATTGCTCTTCCCTCCCTTTCCCCCTCCCCCCTCCACTCCTTCCGCATCCAAACACCGATTTTGACCTGAGAACCAAACACACACACACCATTTTACTACTACTACTACTACTACTACTACTACCACCACCACCACCACCACCACCACCACCACCACCACCACCACCACCACTACTACTACTACTACTGCTACTACTACTACTGACAAAGATCAATAGCCAGCCTCTTTCAGCTCAGTTGATGACCAGATGTAGTCGGATTGAAGGGTTAATTTGTCTAGTAACCAAGGAGACTCATTCCTCATAACTAAGGCCATCAAATTCCCTTACAACCAACACATTATATTCAGCGTGAGGGAATGGACCAGTTCCGTCAGATATAAACAAGCTACAAGCGTCTCTGAAAAACACACATTATCCCCATCACAACAGCCTCTTTTTAAATTTCGTCCTCGCCACCTCCAGACGATTTTATTCAGCGTGGGGGAGACTTCAGACCTAGGGGGGTTTGATTCAGCCTTCATAGTCTCTTTCAGGACGGTTTTTGGTGCTATTTTTTGACGATTTAAGTAAGTTTGAGAGTGAGGGAAGTTTTTATATTAGTATATCCAATTGAGATCCGTTTTCTTCCTCGCGTTTATAAAAGAAAATTGTACTCTCAAAGAAAATATATGGTAGACTATGGTATATTTTTAAGTTTGATTACGTATGTTTTTTTATGTGTTTTATTTGTTTTGAATTTTGTCATAGTCTGATATATCGAGAGAGAGAGAGAGAGAGAGAGAGAGAGTTGCGGTCTTTAATATTTCACTTTTTTTTTGCTTAATCGAGAGAGAGAGAGAGAGAGAGAGAGGTGCGGTCTTTAATATTTCACTTTTTTTTGCTTAAGAGAGAGAGAGAGAGTTACATAGATACACAGACCACACAGAGAGAGAATGTTTGCCATATCAACAGAATCGCATATATCTCAGTGTTGTGCTTTGTGTGTAAAATATTGAAGGGGGACTGGGAGATATTTGAAGTGGTCTGGCTATGTGGAGAGGATGGAGAGTGAGAGACTAACTAGAAGAGTATGTGACGTGGAGAGGGAGACTGAAGATGAGATGGAGGGAAATATATGGTGGTGGGGAGGATGGAGAGTGAGAGACTAACGAGAAGAGTGTATGTGAGTGACGTGGAGAGGGAGGCTGAGGATGAGATGGAGGGATGGAGTGGCGACGCTCACTCACTCACTCTCTCTCTCTCTCTCTCTCTCCCCCCATCATTTCCCATCTTACTCTCTTTTATCTTGCTCTTATTTTTTTTCTTTGGTTCCTTCTTCCATGCATTAACAAAAAATAATTTAATTAATGAATAAATCACTCTCTCTCTCTCTCTCTCTCTCTCTCTCTCTCTCTCTCTCTCTCTCTCTCTCACTTCACCGAGCCAAGTGCCTGTGTTTACTTATACTTACAAATACTTATACTTATGGGAACTTATGATTGCGATAATTCCACGCGTCTGTTTGTCTGTCTGTCGGCGCTGTCTGTCTGTCTGTCTTTCTACCTGTTTGTGTCTGTCTGTCAGCGCTGTCTTTCTGTCTACCTGTCTGTCTGTGTCTGTCAACGCTGTCTCTGTCTACCTGTCTGTCTGCCTGTCTATCAACGGTGTCTGTCTGTCTGCCTGTCTGTCCACGCTGTCTGTCTGTCTGTCTGTCTGTCATTTTCATCGCATCAGCAGCCCCAGGTTCATCAGAAACATATTTGACTAGTAACCAAGGAGACTCATTGCTAAAAACATCATCGTATTGAATAGGTTTCTTTTTACCTAATTTGACTAGTAACCAAGGAGATTCGCTGATAGAAACAAGGAAGTCATTGAAAAATCCTGTGCTAGAATCGTTTTTATCTAATTTGACTAGTAACCAAGGAGACTCATTCCTGCCTCATAACTAAGACATACTAACAGTCAAGCAAGTATGGCCACTAACGAGCCACACTTCCATTCACTCCCCATTGTCAGCCCCCGGAATCCTGGCTCTATCTTCACACACACACACACACACACACACACACACACACACACTATTCCTCCTTATCATTATTTTCTGCTTTGTTTTTTTCTTTTTCCGTCATGGGTTTGTTTGTTTTTTCATTTGTATTTCATTCTCTGATCTGTTATTAAAAAAAATAAATTAAAAAAAAAAAAAATTGCAGCTAGAAGGCAGATGGTTTTGTTTACGTTTCTGATTCCCGTTTTCTGTAAGCGATCATTTCAGTTTTCTTCTACAATGGACGAGTAACTCAAACAGATTTAAATTGCCCGCGCGCGCCTGCTTACCTAATTGTATCTTTACAGGAATGAGTCAGGCTGGTACTGTCCCGTGTCTTAAACCATTTTTATCATGCATAGCCATAAATTTGTGAATTGTTTTGGCACTGTTTCATTCGGTAGTGCATTCCACTGATCAATTGCCCTGTTTGGGAAACTAAATTTCCTTACGTCTTTATCACCTCTCTTTTTATGCAGTTTTTTTGCAGTGTCCTCTTGCTGATGCTTCCCCATGGGTTATATATTCATTTATGTCTACTTTCTCCTTCCCTGATGTGCATTTATGTAGCATAATCATGTCACCTCTTTTCCTTCTCTCCTGTAGTGTTGGTAGATTCAGTTTTTCTAGTCTTTTTCGTAGCTTAGGTCCCTTAAGCTTGGCGTCCAATTTGTAGCGGCCGTTTGTACTTTTTCAATCTTATCTATGTGTTTTTTGAGATGAGGATTCCAGACTACTGATGCATACTCCAGGGTTGGTCTGATGAATGATGTTATTATCTTTCTCAGCGTGTCTTCATTGATGTATGTGAACGCTACCTTCATATTAGCAAGCAGTGTATACCTGTTCCGTACCTTCTCATTGATGTGGTCAGCCGGAGATAGTCTGTTGTTGATAATTACTCCTAGGGTTGATAATTACTCCTAGGGTTGATAATTACTCCTAGGGTTGATAATTACTCCTAGGGTTGATAATTACTCCTAGGGTTGGTAATTACTCCTAGGGTTGATAATTACTCCTAGGGTTGATAATTACTCCTAGGGTTGGTAATTACTCCTAGGGTTGATAATTACTCCTAGGGTTGGTAATTACTCCTAGGGTTGGTAATTACTCCTAGGGTTGGTAATTACTCCTAGGGTTGGTAATTACTCCTAGGGTGGGTAATTACTCCTAGGGTTGATAATTACTCCTAGGGTTGGTAATTACTCCTAGGGTTGGTAATTACTCCTAGGGTTGGTAATTACTCCTAGGGTTGGTAATTACTCCTAGGGTTGATAATTACTCCTAGGGTTGGTAATTACTCCTAGGGTTGATAATTACTCCTAGGGTTGATAATTACTCCTGGGGTTGGTAATTACTCCTAGGGTTGGTAATTACTCCTAGGGTTGATAATTACTCCTAGGGTTGGTAATTACTCCTAGGGTTGATAATTACTCCTAGGGTTGATAATTACTCCTAGGGTTGATAATTACTCCTAGGGTTGGTAATTACTCCTAGGGTTGGTAATTACTCCTAGGGTTGGTAATTACTCCTAGGGTTGATAATTACTCCTAGGGTTGATAATTACTCCTAGGTTTGATAATTACTCCTGGGGTTGGTAATTACTCCTAGGGTTGGTAATTACTCCTACGTATGATAATTACTCCTAGGTCCTTCTCTCTTTCTGATGTGTGTAGGGTTGTATTTCCTAACTTATAATTCTAATCTGTTTTTTTCTCACCAAACTTAATTACATGACTCTTGTCCACATTAAATTCCACATGTCATTTATTGTGTGTGTGTGTGTGTGTGTGTGTGTGTGTGTGTGTGTGTGTGTGTGTATGTGTGTGTGTAGAAACGATAGCTGTGTTAGGGTGTAGGGGTATGGTGTTGGGTGTGTGTGTGCTCGTGTGTAGAAGAGATTGAGTGTGTGTATGGTGTTGGCTGTGTGTGTGTGTGTGTGTGTGTGTGTGTGTGTGTGTGTGTGCTCGTGTGTAGAAGAGATTGAGTGTGTGTATGGTGTTGGCTGTGTGTGTGTGTGTGTGTGTGTGTGTGTGTGTGTGTGTGTGTGTGTGTGTGTGTGTGTGGACAGTATATTCCCTTGCTTATGTTGAATCCTTATGCGCTTTGAAAATATGACCAAAGAAGATTATATTGCTTGTTCTTGCCTCTATGGGTCATATTCTTACGTGACGTGGGAGATCCTAACACCTTTGCCCTAGCGATTTATTCTGCATTTTACACAGGGCATTAATACACAGAGCAAATATATACACAGCCCTTAGGAGTGCCGAACCACCAGGAAACCCCTATACACACACACACACACACACACACACACACACACACACACACACACACACACACACACGCCGAGCAAAACGCAGCACCATCATCCCTTTCGTATAATTACCCTTAAGTAACGATAATATTAATAAAAAAAATCCTATAGTCTTTTCACTTTAACTTGACCCACGTTTTCGTCCCTTTTTCGGCTTGCTTAATGTATCGAAGTGGCAGAATTTGAGTACTATAGCTCTATATATAACACTTCTTCGTGACTAGCATCATATTCCTGTGTTATTCTGCTACGACTGAGCATTCGAGAGAGAGAGAGAGAGAGAGTAAAGCCTCTTCACTACGAGGTAAAAAAAAGTTTAGAAATATTTAGAAGGGGGAATAAATCTGTCTGTCTATCCATCGCCAGACGCCTCAATCCCGTAAGGGGTGGCCACAAACAAATCGCCTCCATGTCACCCTGTCCCCCGCCATTTCACTGACTTTCCTCCAGTTCACCCCTCCCTCTCATTATCTCTTCATCCCTCCATCTCATCCTCGGCCTCCCCATCCCTCTCTCCCCCCCCTCCATCTCACACACACACACTCCTCGTTAGTCTCTCGCTCTCCATCCTCTCCATATGGCCAAACCACCTCAGTGTGTTCCTCATAACGCTATCCACATCCACACCACAGCGCTCCTTGACTTCCTCATTTGTTAGTCTGTCTCTCCATGAAACTCCACAGGCTTCTCTCAAGTAACTCATTTCCACTGCTCTCACTCTTGACTTGTGTCCCTCCAACAAGGTCCAAGCTTCAATTCCATACGTTAGAGCTGGTATCACAATACTGTCATGCAGCGACCTTTTCACTTCCATGCTCACGTCCCTGTTTCTCATCACTGCATTCAAAGAACCAGCAACCTTTCTTCCTTGTTGCACCCTTTCAGTAAATCATGGTATAAGAAAATTACACCAACTAAATGTAACAAATAAATAAAATAAAATCCGTAAGTGACATGGTACGGGCGATGGGGTTAAATGGTGCGTGAGTCCAGCGAGGGGAGGCAGAGCTACGTGTATTGACAACTCGCCCTGGAGCGCAAACGTTTTTCCCTCCGCTAGCGAGCGTACTCTTGTTTTGAACGCTATTTATTTGATTTCCGGAACGTTTAGGGGTCTCATTTCGATTCACGGGTCTTCATGAATAATTTCTCTTTGTTTTTAGACTATGTGGGTAATTACTGAGGCAAAATTGTGATCGGGAAATAGGTAACTTACAACCCAAGCTACTGCATCGTTTGTCTCGGCCAAGCCACTCAGTTTTCCCCTTCCAGCGGACACACGGGCTGGGGACGACACCAAAAGCTCTCCCGTCAGCCGCCCGGCAACATAAACATGCTTGAGTTAAACACGCTTTTATTCCAAATCCACACCAATCCTACGCTAAACTTACGAAAAACCAGATGAAAATAGGGATATCTTTATTCAGTAGCAGGCGCCGTAACGCAGAATAACTGGTATATCGTGGAAAGCAACTGGAAAACGTATCATACCGCCAGGGCCCAGCTGAAGGCCCGGGGAGATGGTTCCGTAGTTGACCCCTTGACTCTGGTGTGTGTGGGTTGTCGTTGGTGGTTGTGCCTATTATCTCTTGGATATTCTGTAATCTGCATCCTCTTTTAGCCTTGGACTCACATCAGGTCATCCTCTGAGAACGAAAAATTAAGGTACGTCGCGTGGAATTGATATATTTCACACGTGTTCTTTGTATTGTTGACGGGATGTAGGTTTAAATATCCTAGTTTTAAATGTCCGGGTTTAAATGCCCTGGTTTTAAATCCCACGTAACACCAGGGATTTGTTTACTATCCTGCTCTTGTTTTGATTGTGAGGGAATTCAGGAAAATTATTTTGACGGTCGAAACACTCCACTCTCGAAATTTTGATTATGATTGTACAGAATGCTTGAATTTTTCGTTTAGTCAGAGAAGCAAGAAGAGGATGTTAATAGGATGCATCGTTAATTACAAGCGATTCAATGCAAAGGACATTTCCATTTATATTGCCTTTTTTCAGCAGTTGGCCTTACTTACTGTCCTGCACCACACATCATAAACTAGCCACCATAAGACATATTTACACTGCCACATAATTACCACATAACCTCCACCACCACACCCTCACACCACCACCACACGCACTAACACCACTGCACTCCCTCACACCGCCACCACACATCACATCCTCACACCATTAATTCCACCATCGCACATACTCATGCCACGCCACATTAGCACTCCCACCACCACTACCACCCCCACCATCACTACCACACTCAGACCATCACCACCAACCATGACACATCTTCACACCATCGCGGTCTCACGTCATATAGTGTCACTTTACCACACCATCATTTCACCACACCTTCACCACACCCGTATGCCACCACCATCACCACACATCATTACCACCACCTACCCATACATCACTACATACCAGCACCTCATCATCACCGCACCCATACACCACTACACACCATCACCACTTACCATCACACCAATACACCATCACCACTCACCATCACACCAATACACCATCACACCAATACACCACCATCACACTACCCATCACAGATCATACCAAACCCACACACAAACGCAAAAATGCACTCTAATTCAAACACTACCACATCTGCACCACACCTTCCCACCAGAATACCATTACACCACCACACCAACACCCCACACCCTTACACCACCACACCATCATCTCACACTCTCGCATCACTCCATCCAAACACCTTAGCATAGACAAGTATCCTCACATCACCACACCCACATTACAATTAGCACCCCCCCCACACCATACCAAACTCCATGCTGTACACCACACACACACACACACACACACACACACACACACACACACACACACACACACACACACACACACACACACACAGCATGCAACTCACAGCACCCCCTTTGATTACTCCACACCTTACTAAACCAATCCTCACGCAACGCACCATACACTACCACCACACCACACACTACCACCACACCACACACTGCCACCATACCACACACTACCCCACCACCACACCACACACTACCCCACCACCACACCACACCACACACTACCCCACCACCACACCACACACTACCCCACCACCACACCACACACTACCCCACCACCACACCACACACTACCCCACCACCACACCACACACTACCCCACCACCACACCACACCACACACAACCCCCTCCCACACACCCCTCCCACACACACAATATCAGCCTTGCTTTAGAAGTTACAAGGCACCACCAATTACACGAAGCCTAGCATTTTCCACACCTGGTCTTCAGCGGGATTACATTACCAATTCCAGGAGTCTATTTTGAAGTGCTGGAAGGGAGACGATGCCAATTTCTTGTGGTTTAAGTTAAGCCTGGAAGTTAAAACCCCCATTTCCCCAATTTCTGTGTTAATGTAGCCACGTTTCATCTGCCTCGGTGAAACTAGGGAGCTTTGTTTTAGTTGATGCTCGGTGTGTTTCGTGTTTCAGAAGATTTAACACATAAGGCTGAAGTGCCTGTGTTATGTGGAGGTGTTTTTCTGTTTGTTT
>NC_136983.1:1812165-1837165 GCF_032717465.1 Coenobita brevimanus | reverse complement strand
GAATTTTAAGTGTGCGTTGGATTTAACAGTGAGGTCGTTGTAAATTATCATCATCATCATCATCATCATCTTTATCTGTCTTTATCATCATCATCATCATCATCATCACTACCATCATCATCACCACCACCACCACCACCCATGTATATACAATCCATCCTTACCATCTTTAAATCTAGTTAACCCTTTACTACATTCATTTAATCTTCATCCAATCACTTTTATTTAAGGATAGGAAGGAGGGATGACACTTAAGGGGTTAATTAAGGATATAGGTAATTAATCCAGGTCTAATTAGCCTCACCTGACCTCTATAATAATTGGATTTGTGGCAGAGATCGTGTCTTGTCCTGAACGTGTATGGAGTGTGTGTGAAGGGAGGCATGGTGGTTTGTTTTGTTACTCCTCTTCCTCCTCCTCTTCCTCTTCCTCCTTCTCCTCCTCCTCCTCCTCCTCCTCGCAGCTGCATCAGCATAGTACACTAACATTACACAGCATTAAACACACTGCATTCCACGATTCACTTCACTACACACACACACACACACACACACACACACACACACACACACACACACAGGCTTGACGTCATGTGCCCTTCCTCCTAGCCCGTTCCTTTCTGCCCCAACATAGCCTGGCTTATGAATGATTTCACCACACAAACTACAAACCCCCACCCACACCCTCACCCACACCCACACCCTCACCCTCACCCACACCCCCACCCTCACCCACACCCACACCCACACCCTCACCCTCACCCACACCCTCATCCACCTTCACGCGCACCCTAGCCTGGTGTGTGTACAGAGTAGGAGACAGAACACACACGTACATGATATTAGTACACACACATAATACACGCACACGGTATTAGTACACACGCACATACATTATTTTTCACGCTCATTACATTAGCGCACATACGTATGACATTTACGCACACGCATATACAAACGCACACACACGCTCACTATGTTAGCGCACATACATATGATAACACACAGACATGCAGACATACCATACGCACATGACATAAGTACGTTTCCCTCACACACACACACACACACACACAACAACAACAATAACAATAATAATAATAATAATAATAATGAGAATGTGAGCAGATAGATATGAGAGAGAGAGAGAGAGAGAGTGAGAGAGAGAGAGAGAGAGAGAGAGAGTATCGAAATCCAATGGTTACCTTCATACTGTAATTAATGTGGTTATTATTGAGAGATTTGGCTCGTCTGTCTGTCTGTCTCTTTCTCTCTCTCTCTCTCTCTCTCTCTCTCTCTCTCTCTCTCTCTCTCATGTAACCTTACCAACACAAACACCTTAATAACCCATGAGTATAACGATTGAATTATAAGAAGCATTATTTATTTATTTATTAATGTATTTATTTGTGTTACCTGAGTCAATAATAAACAACAGGTGTACAGAGGTGCTAATTAAGGACTTCCGGTTCAGTCGCACAGGTGTTCAAAAATGCAGGTGGAATTTTTTTATTATTTCGGATCCCGCGGGTGATTCGGAGGCGTTTTTGTATCCGATTGCATCCATAGACCCACCGACACGCGACGCAAAATTTACCGATACGCGATACAGCAAATACGCGATGAATACAGGACATACCTTTACGCGATACAGCATACACTGGCTTTGTATCCTGACTGGTTTTGTAGTCTGGTTGTATTTTTTTGTAATTGTGTTGTTCGTGAGGATGTGCATTGTGTATTGATTTGCTTGTGTGTGTGTGTGTGTGTGTGTGTGTGAGAGAGAGAGAGAGAGAGAGAGGGAGAGAGAGAGGTGATTAGACAGACTGATAGATAGATATTAAATGTACCTAATTATATACATAGATGGATAGACAAATTGATAGATAGATACATATACAAATAGATATATATATACACTAGATACAGTAAGGTGATGATTGACAGACAGAAGGACAGGTAGATGTGGAACTCATATATATATATATATTTTTTTTTAATCGGTAAAGCAGAGATTAAAATCCCATGAAGGGTGTTTGCAGATCGGATATTTTGCAGCCTTCCCTCTCTTTCTCCTCTCTTCCCTCTCTTTCTCCTCTCTTCCCTCTCTTTCTCCTCTCTTCCCTCTCTTTCTCCTCTCTTCCCTCTCTTTCTCCTCTCTTCCCTCTCTTTCTCCTCTCTTCCCTCTCTTTCTCCTCTCTTCCCTCTCTTTCTCCTCTCTTCCCTCTCTTTCTCCTCTCTTCCCTCTCTTTCTCCTCTCTTCCCTCTCTTTCTCCTCTCTTCCCTCTCTTTCTCCTCTCTTCCCTCTCTTTCTCCTCTCTTCCCTCTCTTTCTCCTCTCTTCCCTCTCTTTCTCCTCTCTTCCCTCTCTTTCTCCTCTCTTCCCTCTCTTTCTCCTCTCTTCCCTCTCTTTCTCCTCTCTTCCCTCTCTTTCTCCTCTCTTCCCTCTCTTTCTCCTCTCTTCCCTTTCTCCTCTCTTCCCTCTCTTTCTCCTCTCTTCCCTCTCTTTCTCCTCTCTTCCCTCTCTTTCTCCTCTCTTCCCTCTCTTTCTCCTCTCTCTTCCCTCTCTTTCTCCTCTCTTCCCTCTCTTTCTCCTCTCTTCCCTCTCTTTCTCCTCTCTTCCCTCTCTTTCTCCTCTCTTCCCTCTCTTTCTCCTCTCTTCCCTCTCTTTCTCCTCTCTTCCCTCTCTTTCTCCTCTCTTCCCTCTCTTTCTCCTCTCTTCCCTCTCTTTCTCCTCTCTTCCCTCTCTTTCTCCTCTCTTCCCTCTCTTTCTCCTCTCTTCCCTCTCTTTCTCCTCTCTTCCCTCTCTTTCTCCTCTCTTCCCTCTCTTTCTCCTCTTTTCCCTCTCTTTCTCCTCTCTTCCCTCTCTTTCTCCTCTCTTCCCTCTTTCTCCTCTCTTCCCTCTCTTTCTCCTCTTTTCCCTCTCTTTCTCCTCTCTTCCCTCTCTTTCTCCTCTCTTCCCTCTTTCTCCTCTCTTCCCTCTCTTTCTCCTCTCTTCCCTCTCTTTCTCCTCTCTTCCCTCTCTTTCTCCTCTTTTCCCTCTCTTTCTCCTCTCTTCCCTATCCTTCTCCTCTCTTCCCTTTCTTTCCTCTCTTTCTCCTCTCTTCCCTTTCTTTCCTCTCTTCCCTCTCTTTCTCCTCTCTTCCCTCTCTTTCTCCTCTCTTCCCTCTCTTTCTCCTCTCTTCCCTCTCTTTCTCCTCTCTTCCCTCTTTCTCCTCTCTTCCCTCTCTTTCCCCTCTCTTCCCTCTCTTTCTCCTCTCTTCCCTCTCGTTCTCCTCTCTTCCCTCTCATTCTCCTCTCTTCCCTCTCGTTCTCCTCTCCTCCCTCTCTTTCTCCTCTCTTCCCTCTCTTTCTCCTCTCTTCCCTCTCTTTCTCCTCTCTTCCCTCTCTTTCTCATCTCTTCCCTCTCTTTCTCCTCTCTTCCCTCTCTTTCTCCTCTCTTCCCTCTCTTTCTCCTCTCTTCCCTCTCTTTCTCCTCTCTTCCCTTTCTCCTCTCTTCCCTCTCTTTCTCCTCTCTTCCCTCTCTTTCTCCTCTCTTCACTCTCTCTCCTCTCTCCTCCCTCTCTTTCTCCTCTCTTCCCTCTCTTTCTCCTCTCTTCCCTCTCTTTCTCCTCTCTTCCCTCTCTTTCTCCTCTCTTCCCTCTCTTTCTCCTCTCTTCCCTCTCTTTCTCCTCTCTTCCCTCTCTTTCTCCTCTCTTCCCTCTCTTTCTCCTCTCTTCCCTCTCTTTCTCCTCTCTTCCCTCTCTTTCTCCTCTCTTCCCTCTCTTTCTCCTCTCTTCCCTCTCTTTCTCCTCTCTTCCCTCTCTTTCTCCTCTCTTCCCTCTCTTTCTCCTCTCTTCCCTCTCTTTCTCCTCTCTTCCCACTCTTTCTCCTCTCTTCCCTCTCTTTCTCCTCTCTTCCCTCTTTCTCCTCTCTTCCCTCTCTTTCTCCTCTTTTCCCTCTCTTTCTCCTCTCTTCCCTCTCTTTCTCCTCTCTTCCCTCTTTCTCCTCTCTTCCTATCTTTCTCCTCTCTTCCCTCTCTTTCTCCTCTCTTCCCTCTCTTTCTCCTCTTTTCCCTCTCTTTCTCCTCTCTTCCCTATCATTCTCCTCTCTTCCCTCTCTTTCTCCTCTCTTTCTCCTCTCTTCCTTTCTTTCCTCTCTTCCCTCTCTTTCTCCTCTCTTCCCTCTCTTTCTCCTCTCTTCCCTCTCTTTCTCCTCTCTTCCCTCTCTTTCTCCTCTCTTCCCTCTTTCTCCTCTCTTCCCTCTCTTTCCCCTCTCTTCCCTCTCTTTCTCCTCTCTTCCCTCTCGTTCTCCTCTCTTCCCTCTCATTCTCCTCTCTTCCCTCTCGTTCTCCTCTCCTCCCTCTCTTTCTCCTCTCTTCCCTCTCTTTCTCCTCTCTTCCCTCTCTTTCTCCTCTCTTCCCTCTCTTTCTCCTCTCTTCCCTCTCTTTCTCCTCTCTTCCCTCTCTTTCTCCTCTCTTCCCTCTCTTTCTCCTCTCTTCCCTCTCTTTCTCCTCTCTTCCCTCTCTTTCTCCTCTCTTCCCTCTCTTTCTCCTCTCTTCCCTCTCTTTCTCCTCTCTTCCCTCTCTTTCTCCTCTCTTCCCTCTCTTTCTCCTCTCTTCCCTCTCTTTCTCCTCTCTTCCCTCTCTTTCTCCTCTCTTCCCTCTCTTTCTCCTCTCTTCCCTCTCTTTCTCCTCTCTTCCCTTTCTCCTCTCTTCCCTCTTTCTCCTCTCTTCCCTCTCTTTCTCCTCTCTTCCCTCTCTTTCTCCTCTCTTCCCTCTCTTTCTCCTCTCTTCCCTCTCTTTCTCCTCTCTTCCCTCTCTTTCTCCTCTCTTCCCTCTCTTTCTCCTCTCTTCCCTCTCTTTCTCCTCTCTTCCCTCTCTTTCTCCTCTCTTCCCTTTCTCCTCTCTTCCCTCTCTTTCTCCTCTCTTCCCTCTCTTTCTCCTCTCTTCCCTCTCTTTCTCCTCTCTTCCCTCTCTTTCTCCTCTCTTCCCTCTCTTTCTCCTCTCTTCCCTCTCTTTCTCCTCTTTTCCCACTCTTTCTCCTCTCTTCCCTCTCTTTCTCCTCTCTTCCCTCTTTCTCCTCTCTTCCCTCTCTTTCTCCTCTTTTCCCTCTCTTTCTCCTCTCTTCCCTCTCTTTCTCCTCTCTTCCCTCTCTTTCTCCTCTCTTCCCTCTCTTTCTCCTCTCTTCCCTCTCTTTCTCCTCTCTTCCCTCTCTTTCTCCTCTTTTCCCTCTCTTTCTCCTCTCTTCCCTATCCTTCTCCTCTCTTCCCTTTCTTTCCTCTCTTTCTCCTCTCTTCCCTTTCTTTCCTCTCTTCCCTCTCTTTCTCCTCTCTTCCCTCTCTTTCTCCTCTCTTCCCTCTCTTTCTCCTCTCTTCCCTCTCTTTCTCCTCTCTTCCCTCTTTCTCCTCTCTTCCCTCTCTTTCCCCTCTCTTCCCTCTCTTTCTCCTCTCTTCCCTCTCGTTCTCCTCTCTTCCCTCTCATTCTCCTCTCTTCCCCCTCGTTCTCCTCTCCTCCCTCTCTTTCTCCTCTCTTCCCTCTCTTTCTCCTCTCTTCCCTCTCTTTCTCCTCTCTTCCATCTCTTTCTCCTCTCTTCCCTCTCTCTCTCCTCTCTTTCTCCTCTCTTCCCTCTCTTTCTCCTCTCTTCCCTCTTTCTCCTCTTTTCCCTCTCTTTCTCCTCTCTTCCCTCTTTCTCCTCTCTTCCCTCTCTTTCTCCTCTCTTCCCTCTTTCTCCTCTCTTCCCTCTCTTTCTCCTCTCTTCCCTCTTTCTCCTCTTTTCCCTCTCTTTCTCCTCTCTTCCCTCTTTCTCCTCTCTTCCCTCTCTCCTCTCTTCCCTCTCTTTCCCACCTCTTTTTTTCCTCTCACCCTCCCTTCACTACTCCTTTCCATTCCTGTCTCTTCTTTCCTTCCCTTTTCACCTCCTCCCTCCTTCCTTCCACACACTTCTCTCCCTCGTTCATCCATCCTTTTCTCCCTTCCTCTCCTTTTCTCTTTGCCTTCACAGTATCGTCTCCCTTCTGCTTCCTTTCCCTCCCTCCTTCCGCCCTTTCCATCCTCCTTCCCCCTCCCCTTCCCCTCCACCAGTCACTTCTTGTTACCTTCCTTATACCATCCCATTGCTTTCTCCCCCCCCCCATCCCCTCTTGCCCCCCCCCCTCTCTTCGTCCATCCGCTCTCCCTCCCATCGCTGCTCCTCTCTCCTCTTCCCTCCACCTCCCTCTATTCATCCATCTGTCTCCCCCATTCGCAAGCCCCACTCTCGTAACCCCTCCCACACACACGCCATCCTTTTCCACCCCCCACTCCCACACCCTTCCTCCCATACCACACCCCTTACAACCCCACCCACCTCCCACCCTCACCAGCTAAATACACACTACACCCTCCTACATCCTCACCCTCCATCACCCTAAACCCACTACACCCTGCCCTCCTCTCCATTACCTCCCCTCCCCTCCCCATTCCCTCCACCCCCTCCCCTCCCCTCCCTCCCCATTCCCTCCCCTCCCCTCCCCATTCCCTCCACCCTCTCCCCATTCCATCCACCCCTCCCTATTCCCTCCCCTCTCCTCCCCTCCCCTCCACCCCTTCCCCATTTCCTCCACTCCCTCCCCATTCCCTCCACCCCCACCCCATTCCCTCCAGTCCTCCCCTCCCCTCCCCTCCCCTCATAATGATTCAGTTTTTCTCACACGTATGATATCGTTATATTGTTCATTGGCTGGAGAGAGAGAGAGAGAGAGAGAGAGAGAGAGAGAGAGAGAGAGAGAGAGACGTGGGTAATTCGCCAGTATCGGCATAACAGTGAAAAACGGGAGCAATGTGTGTGTGTGTGTGTGTGTGTGTGTGTGTGTGTGTGTGTGTGTGTGTGTGAGAGAGAGAGAGAGAGAGAGAGAGAGAGATGTTTTTGGTTGTACTGAGTTAGTGAATGAGTGAGTGACGTTGTGCTTGTAAATATTGAATGACTGCGTGCGTGCGTGTGTGTGTGTGTGTGTGTGTGTGTGTGTGTGTGTGTGTGTGTGTGTGTGTGTGTGTGTGTGAAGGTTGGTCTGTTTATTTGCGTTTGTCGTTTACCTTGTACTAATTAAGATGAGGGAGGGGGGAGTGAGTTGGGGGGAGGGCAGTCAAATGGTGGGTGACAGAGCGACTTGGAGGCGCTTTGTCTGCGGCCACCCTTTGCGGAATAAGGGCGTAGAGCTGTAGATAGATAGATAGATAGATAGATAGACGTATTAATATTTCTAACCTAATTATCTTTACTCCAGGTGAGTGCAGAGGTACCTGGTGTTCCCGCTGCCACTTCCGGTCATGTTCTTCCAAGGCTTCCGGTGAGCGTGCGTTTGTTCTCGTGTTATTGTGATAGAACGAGTGAACTAGTGTGAAGTGCTAGTGTGTTACCAGTGTTATTCTCGTGTTATTTACTAGCACGCGTGGCCTAGTGTGATGGTGCTAGTTTTATCGCCATCAGACGTGTTATCAGTGGTGCTAGATACAACACACACACACACACACACACACACACACACACACACACACACACACACACACACACACACACACACACACACACACACACACACACTTTCTTTTCTTTCCTTAACATTCCATCACACACACACATCCCCCCACTCTCACACACACACACACACACACACACACACACACACACACACACACATTTTCACTTTCCATAACATTCCATAACAACATTCCATCTCTCTCTCTCTCTCTCTCTCTCTCTCTCTCTAGTGTGTACCTGTCTTCGTTATACACCTGTAAATGTAATAAAGCCAAACCGTCACAATAACAGAACGGTATTAAAAAATTACCTTATTGCAGTGTATAGTTTATGATATGCACTTAAATATTTGTCTATTATATTCTGTCTATCTATCTATGGTCAGACGCCTTAATCCCTCATACGGGCCACAGACAAATCGCCTCCACGTCACCCTGTCTCCCGCCATTTCAATTATCGCTATCGTTTATTTCAATTATCTATCTGTCTATCAATTGCTGACGCCTTAATCGCTTATACGGGGTGGCCACAAACAAATCGCCTCCACGTCACCCTGTCCCCCGCCATTTCACCGCCCAACTCCCAGTTCACACCCCTCTTCCTCTCTTAAATTTTTGGTTATTATATTTTCTGATGCGGTTTCGAATATCCATAAAACCATCCATGAAACACATTGAGGTGGTTTGGCCACGTGGAGAGGATGGAGGGTGAGAGACTGACGAGGAGAGTGTATGTTGTTGTGGTGTGGATGTGGATGTGATAGGAAGCATTAGGAGAAACACTCTGAGGTGGTTTGGCCATGTGGAGAGGATGGAGGGTGAGAGACTGACGAGGAGAGTGTATGTGAGTGAGGTGGAGGGGGAACGAGGGAGGGGGAGGCCAATGATTAGATGGAGCATAGAGGTAGGATTAGGGTAGAGTCGGCGTGAGAAGGCTCCGGTGAAGCCAGAGAACTGTCAAACGGCCATATTGGTCAAGTCAAGAGGTCACGGCAACACCTACTTGACGAAGAAGATTGCTGTGCACTCCTACCTCTATGGCTGTGCCCATAGAGGTAACAGTCCTAATCCTACCTCCGTGGGTGTGGCCATGAGATTATTAAGCCTTTAATACCTCCAGCTGTGTGTCCACCTGGTATTCTTCAGGGAGAATGCCAGAAACAAAGTAGACTTCATTCTACCTCTGGTTTTAGTTGTAGTTCAGCTGTGGGTGTGAGACGTTCTGTCCTAAGTTGTAACTCACCATCAAATAACCTAAGACTCCAAAAATGCCCACCACCTGTGCCGCATTTGGGTGTAAAGAAAGAGGAGATAAGAAATCTGACCCATCCATTACATTTCACCGGTGAGTATCTTTAGAGTGAATTATAATTTGTAAGTGTACATTATGTATACGACTGGAGTTAGTAAAGTCAAGCTGAATATTATTTAGAATAATAGATATAAACTTTTTTCATAATGTGCTGATGTATATTATTTTAAATCATCTATCTGTCTTCCATCCTTCATTTTACCATATGTTCTTAAATGCTTCCTTTTTTTCATTCATTAACTACCGTACTTTCTTTTCTCCTTCCATTCATAACCTACTTTCTTCCTCATTTTTTCTGTTTGCAACTAAGAAAACACTCGCGCCTGGTCAGCGGAACCAAGTCAGACAGCTGTCAAAGGGGTCGCCGCCATGTTGGTCGAGTCAGGTCTGTCGGCCTCACTCTGACCTACCCGTGGTTAATCCCTTATGCCGCCTCTACCTACTCCTAACTCTATGAGATGGAGGGATGGTGTGGAGAGATATATGAGAGAGGGGAGTGTGAGCTGGGAGCAGGGCAGTGACATGGCGAGGGGTACAGGGCGACATGGAGGCGATTTGTTTGTGGCCACCCCGAAAGGGATGCTGGGGAGGTAAAGGGAAGCTGAGGAGATAAAGGGATGCTGGGGAGGGGAGGTTGAGTGGGGAGTGGCCGTACATAGGGTGGGGGGTAGCGAGGGGAGGAAAGGGTGCTGGGGGGAGGTGCTGGGGGAGTGGCTAGACAGGGTGGTGGTGGGTAGGGAGGGGCGTAGGGTGGATAGGCAAGGGGGTAGGTAAGAGTTTGCTGGTCACGTTCCTACAGCTTCAAGTTAGTCTACTCTGGTAATTGCAAGTTGGTCTCTTCCTATCCTCCCATCCATTTGTTTTTTCCATATCAGGGGAGACTAGGTTAAGTTGTAATATAGCCACGTAATTACACCCTCATTATCTCCATAGTTAGTCAGTAGGAGTGGTAGTTGCCTTATTAAGTAGCTTATAAACAAAGGTGAGACTTGTGCTACCTGGAAGGCGGTGTTTGAGTAAGGGCTAAGGTAAAAAGATTCTGCTGTCATTTTTTTTGGTGGTCAGAGTTATTTTATCTGTGTCACCCTTTGATGCAGCTGAGCCACTTGGTGCGTGGGTCCGTATATGGGAGAAGGCTGTGAAATTTCTGTCTATCTGTCTATTGCCAGACGCCACAATCCCGTAAGGGGTGGCCATTTGACTTTGAGTTATTTGTTTTATGGGAAGGGACACTAACCCTCCACCAACCCACTTGTTGACACGTAGGGAACACGTATGGTTTGGTTATATGGTTACCACCCAGCGTTGTAAATGGTTTCTTGGCCTACAGGAAACCATTAGGCTTGTCACTCAATGTAAAGCCACCTGTAAAGGAAAGAAAAGCAATAAGAAGTGACAGGAAAGATGGGAGAAATAGGAAGAGAGGAGGGCAGACACAGAAAAAGAATGATAAAGGCTAAGGAAGAAGTAGGCAGCACTACATCAAGTGAGTGGATGATATTTTGCAAACTTTTATGGTGGTGGTTTAGTTCTTGTACACAAAGCATGGCAAGTGAACAGAAAACCAGTGTTGGGGTTTGTTGTTATGGGGTAGTAATTTCAGTGTCATGTTACCCCCTTCGAGAACAGGTGTAAGAAATTGTTCCAGTATTTTCAGGTATTACTTAAACCTTGCTTGGAATCTGTCCATCTATCTTTCTATTGCCAGACGCCTAATCCCGTACGGGGTGGCCACAAACAAATCGCCTCCATGTCCCCCTCCCCCATTTCATTGCCCTGCTCCCAACTCACACCTCCCTCTCTCATACACCTCACCACTCCATCCCTCCATCTCATCCTTGGCCTCCCCCTCCCTCTCCCTCCCCCCTCCACCTCACTCACATACACTTCTCTCCTCGTCAGTCATGGAGGCAGCAGATCAGTGAAGTTTAATGTCAGAGTAACTGATTGATGATTGAGCGTGTTGGTGAAGGTGATATTTGTGTAGGTGCATGTATAGCAGGTGGTATCTTTCATTTTATCTATCTATCTATCTATCTATCTATATGTCTGTCTGCCTATTCCATTCATCTAGCTGTCTATATTAAGCTGTCTGCATCAGTCACCCTGTCTATATCTTTCTACCTGTAAGCGTTGAAGGTGTAACAGGTGAGTGGTTGAGTGGGTGCTGGTGTCGGTGATGGAGTGAGGGAATGCTAGTAGTAGTAGTAGTTGCACAGGTGAGTAGTTTAGTAATTGATAGGGGTTGTGATGGAGTGATTGAAAGAATGATGTAATAATTATGTAATGATGTAATGTTTCTCAGTGTACATCCACTCTGACAGTACACCTGCATCCACATCTTAATGACGTTACAATATGTATGAATGTATTTGGGTTCTGCAGTATTTAGATAGATAGATAGATATAGGATAGATTGTGATGAATGACATGCCTTCACAACTCTTTAAATAACCCTTTGACAAAAATGCTTTCTCGTATTTTGTCTATAAGTATAATACGTGGACATACTTACCTACTTACAGACAAAATAAATATTATACCTTTAACCATTGATGCGGTGACGAGAAACACACACACACACACACACACACACACACACACACACACACACGTAGACCCGGCTCTTCCAAATTCTTCTATCGCTACTTCAAGGCTTAGTTATTTTTACATCATATATATATATTTTTTTATCATTACTTTTTGCTAATTAACCCCATTTATTCTTTATCCATTTATTTATTTATTTATTTATATATTTATTTAAGTTAGCGTGTGTTTTTCATTATACATACTAGAGGCATATCGAGCGTTTGGTACACTGGAGAGAGAGAGAGAGAGAGAGAGAGAGAGAGAGAGAGAGAATATTCAGCATTTGGTACACTGTAAATGATGGAGAGAGAGAGAGAGAGAGAGAGAGAGAGAGAGAGAGAGAGAGAGAGAATAATCAGCATTTGGTACACTGTAAATGATGGAGAGAGAGAGAGAATAATCAGCATTTGGTACACTGTAAATGATGGAGAGAGAGAGAGAGAGAGAGAGAGAGAGAGAGAGAGAGAGAGAGAGAGAGAATATTCAGCATTTGGTACACTGTAAATGATGGAGAGAGAGAGAGAGAGAGAGAGAGAGAGAATAATCAGCATTTGGTACACTGTAAATGATGGAGAGAGAGAGAGAGAGAGAGAGAATATTCAGCATTTGGTACACTGTAAATGATGGAGAGAGAGAGAGAGAGAGAGAGAGAGAGAGAGAGAATATTCAGCATTTGGTACACTGTAAATGATGGAGAGAGAGAGAGAGAGAGAGAAACTCCTCCAAATCGCTCGGCTTCTGGCACGCTGTAATTGCTGTAGAGTGGAGAGAGAGAGAGAGAGAGAGAGAGAGAGAGAGAGAGAGAGAGAGAGAGAGAGAGAAACTCCTCCAAATCGCTCGGCTTCATCTCAGATCCCGCTGATAAGGGATCGACTCGCACTTTTCTTTTTTTCATTTTCTCTTTCCTTTTTTTTTTTCGTGGGGGGGGGGGTGGCGCTCGGGAAGGTACTGAGTCTGTCTGTCTGTCTGTCACTGCCGGCGTGTTGACAGTTTGCAATTGATCTGGCACTGCTGGCCGCGTCTCATTCACTGCTTTGTTTGTTTTATAGCCTGTGGTTTTTTTCCTTTAAGTGAGCGATGTGAAGGAGCGTTGTGGTGTGGACGTGGATGTGGTAGGAAGCGTTAGGAGAAACACGCTGAGGTATTTTGGCCATGTGGAGAGGATGGAGAGTTGTGGTGTGGATGTGGATGTGGTAGGAAGCGTTAGGAGAAACACGCTGAGGTGGTTTGGCCATGTGGAGAGGATGGAGAGTTGTGGTGTGGATGTGGATGTGGTAGGAAGCGTTAGGAGAAACACGCTGAGGTGCTTTGGCCATGTGGAGAGGATGGAGAGTGAGAGACTGACGAGGAGAGTGTATGTGAGTGAGGTGTTTGTCTTAGTTGTTTTATTGGGAGGGGCACTAATTCTCCACCATCCCACTTGTTGACACGTAGGGAACACGTATGGGTTGGTTATATGGTTACCACCCAGCGTTGTAAATGGTTTCCAGGCTTACAGGAAACCACTAGGCTGGTCACTCAATGTAAAGCCACCTGAAAAGGAAAGAAGAGTAATAAAAAGTGACAGGGTAGATGGGAGAAATAGGAAGAGAGGAGGACAGACACAAAAAAAGAATGATAAAGGTGAAGATAGAAGTAGGCAGCGCTACATCAAGTGAGTGGATGATGGTCGCCTGTGTAATAATTCTATCGCCAGCCACTGCATCCTGTGTTTTGTAATATCCACCTTATGTACCTGTATTTATGGCCTTTGTTTCTTGCCCACAGCACGGAGTCACAGGGCTCGGGTGCTGACGGTGTGGTGGTGTGGTGTGGTGTGATGATGTGGTGGTGTGGTGTGGTGTGATGATGTGGTGGTGGTGTGGTGTGATGATGTGGTGGTAGTGTGATGTGGTGTGGTGCGATGATGTGGTGGTGTGGTGTGGTTTGATGGTGTGGTGGTGGTGTTGGTGGGATGATGATGGTAGTGCGGTGCTGGTGGTGGGGGTGACGATGGTAGTGGTGGTGGTAGGATGATGGTGTGGTGATGTGGTGGTGGTAGGATGATGGTGTGGTGATGTTGTGGTGGTAGGATGATGGTATGGTGATGTGGTGGTAGTGTTGGTTCCAATTGTGGTGGTAGTGTGGTGTGGTGTGGTGATATCCGGCTTTTGGTGCAATTTGTCAACGCCACAGAGTCACTTGTCTCCATTGTGGTGGTGGTGGTGGTGGTGGTGGTGGTAATAGTGATGTGGTGGTGGTGGTGTGGTGGTGGTGGTGGTGGTGGTGGTGGTGTGGTGATGGTGGTGGTGGCTGTTGGGGGTGGAGGTGGGAGGCAGGGAGGAGGTGAAGGGATAGTGGAGGGGAGGGTGAGAGTGGTGGGGAGGAGTGAGGGGAGTTAGGGGGGGAGAGGGGTAAAGATAGGAGAGAGAGAGAGAGAGAGAGAGAGGGGGGGGAGGAGGGAGGGGAGAGCAGGGTGATAACGAACTGATGGGAGGGACAGGAGGGGGAAAGAGAGAAGAGAGAGGAGGATAGAGGAAGGGAAGAGAGGAAATGGAGTGAAGCAAGGAGAGAGTGAAGAGGGAAGGAAGAATGGAGGGAGAGAGAGAGAGAGAGAGAGAGAGAGAGAGTCATCTGAAAAATGGTGTTATTGAAAGCGGTAAATACATTTGTAAAGCTTGTGTGTGTGTGTGTGTGTGTGTGTGTGTGTGTGTGTGTGTGTGTGACTGATGGATTTATAGGAACTTTCGACGTATCAGTGTAAGAGTTTGGTTACTTTTGCAAGCTAAGTTCGACGGAGGTATTGTATTCACCCGTGTCTGTCTGTGTTTGTTTGTGTACAGCGTGTCTCAAAAAGTTGTCACCGGATTTCAGTGGAATTTGGTGGACAGGTGGACGATGGATCAGGGAAGAGTTGATTAGGTTTTGAGGTGGCTGTGAATCCGGATGCTGGAGTAACTTAAACAAACAGACAAACACACCCCCGCCAGCGAAGTTGCACGGAGGTTTGTTTGTAAGTGATGAGTTGCCCCGTACTGGCGTTGCTGGAGGTATGCGCTCTCTGTGTGCCCCTCCAGGATGTTATAGAGGCGAATGTATGGTAACTGAATATAGGTAGGGGACTGGACAATCCCCCTGGTGTGTTGTGATTAGAGAGGATAGATGAAAATAGATTAAAAGAAGGTGTACTGGTGGTGGTGGTGGTGGTAGTAGTAGTAGTAGTAGTAGTGGTGGTGGTAGTAGTAGTAATATTGATGGTGGTGGTGGTGGTAGTAGTAGTAGTAATATTGGTGGTGGTAGTAGTGGTGGTGGCAATGAGTAACAACAGCGATAGTAATGATGATGATAATAGTAATAATAATAATAATAATAATAATAATAGTAATAATAATAATAATAATAATAATAACAACCCCACCTTACAGCACTGACACACACCTGCCACGTCAGGTATCACAAACATTATTTTTATCAGTATCACAAATTCTCTCTCACCCTCTGCTCCTGACTTTGAACAAAATTAATGACATATGAACACTGTAAAATGGTTCTATGCTCCTTTTACACAAACTTGGCCCAGGTTTTCGTCCTTTTGCAGATTGTTTCACGTAGCTTAGTGGCAGAGAAGAAAAATATTTGCATTCTGCTTGTTAAATCTCTGTCTCTCTATGTCTCTGTCTTTGTTTGTCTGTCTGTCTCTCTATTTTATCTTCTAAGCCAGTCATTCACACATATTCACGTCCTCCTCTCTTTTCTTTTCATTCAGTCTCCCTTCCTTCCTCCCTCGCTCCCTTTCACACACACTGTCTCTCTCTCTCTCTCTCTTTTTTTTTTTTTTTTATTGAACTGTCTCCCTCCTGCTCATACCTCCCCTCCTCCCTCCCTCCCCTTTCTTCCATTCTTATTCTCCCTCCCTCCCTCCATCCCCTCTCTTTTCATTCCTCCCTCCCTTCCTTCCTCCAGCCTCTTACATCACCATTCCTTCCCTTTGCCCCTCCATCTTTTCCTCCCTCCTCTCCCTCCCCCCTTACCTCACCACCATTCCCTCCCTCCTTCCATTATTTCCTCCTCCCTCATTACCTCTCCCTCATTCCCATCTTCCCTCCCTCCCTCCCTGATCGCCACTTGCATCATATTCTAATGTTAATCTGTTGTTAAATCTCAGCAGGCAAGATGAAAAGATGGCAGTTTGAGGCCAAGGTAGTGGTTCAGAAAGGAGGTTTGACCCGGTACCTGGCAGTGCTGGCTTGGGTGTTAACTGTGAGAGGAATACACGTAGTTATTGTGAGGGGAATACGTGTAGTTATTGTGAGAGGAACAGATGTAATTGTTGTGAGGGAAACACATTTAGTCTGATCCCCAGCAGTGAACTTGCCTATTGTCACGGTGCACGAATCTGAGGTTGTCATTATCGTACCCTGGCAACCTACCTGTTAACAGCGCATCCGATTTTGTGATATTATACACGATCATATACACGAATAATATTATTATACATGAACATATTATAAATGCACAAGTGTACCATATTATACATGGAATTGGAAGCACTGTTGATGGGTAGGTTGCCAGGGCACGATAATGACAACAACAGAATCGCACGCCACAACTGTAGTATGGTTGCCCCTGACTAGTATAGCTTCACTGGTCACTGGGATGCACAGGCTTCTTCGCCACGACAAGGCAGTGTTCCATTGAATTTTTTTGTTCTGTAATTTAATAGAAAATAATAGCCAAGTAAAAGGAGCTACGAGCATTAAGGACGTATAGTGGGATATAATATTCAGTCAGATGTTTAGACAGTGAGGAATCCAGTTCAACCGGCCAACCATTGACCATCCAGCGCTGATATCACTTCCTGGAGGTGTGGTCGCTCCGCCGGGTTTTCCAGCATCATTCTTTTCACCAGGAGTTTTACCGTCCGCGGCCATTCCAAGTCACGCAGATATTCACAACACATTACCTCAGCGAACAGCACTCCCAGGCTGAACACGTCACTCTGAACGCTGATTGGTTCGCGGCGGAAGGTTTCGGGTGCCATCCAGTAGTACAACTCGCGGTGTTCCTTGGTGGGAAAACCAGATGAACGGATGGAACCCACCTTAGTTACCATACCTGCATCAATAAGCTGAGCCTGTATTGAGTCCTGGTATGGGGTACAGATTATGATGTTGTCCATTTTGAGGTCCTCGTGTACAAACCCCGACTTGTGGAAGGCATGGACAGTCATGGCGATGCTGTGGAATGCCCTCAGCCACCACTGCCACGTCCTCTGCCCCTTGCCACGGTAAATTTCATGCAGTGTCACCCCCTTACACTGTGTCATGATCATCAGTGGTTCATCAGAGGCAACGGCTAACAGGCGTGGGAAACCACCCGCGCCCCCAACTTGGTGCAGAACCTTGGCCTCCGACATGAAGTGCCTTTTGAACTCCTCATTTTGGACTTTACCCATTTTAAGCACAGCGCTTTTCCCCTTGTACTTAACAAGGTGTACATGTCCAGTGCCTCCGCTCCCAAGCTGTTTGATCATCTACATATCCTTGCGAATGCTATACCCATGTCGCAGCACATTGGTTATACTCTTTCCAATGACTGTCCTGGCTTTATACAAGACCACCAATGACAACTGGGGTTGGGCAGCAGGGCCTTCCTCTTCCACCGCCACCCCAGCGCTCTTTGGGTGTGTGGCCTGATTGGTGGTGTTTTTGTAGGTAGCAGGCTCAGTGACTTTTTCGTACATTGAAGGCTCAATAATCTAGTGTTTTATGGGTTGGAGAATGTCCATTTCCTCATAAGACGGAGCCCAAAAAGTGTGAGAGGGAATCAGAGAACCCTTTTCCTCACGAGGGGAAGTCTAAGAACCCTTTTCCTCACGAGGGGAAGTCTAAGAACCCTTTTCCTCACGAGGGGAAGTATAAGAACCCTTTTCCTCACGAGGGGAAGTCTAAGAACCCTTTTCCTCACGACGGGAAGTCTTAGAACCCTTTTCCTCACGAGGGGAAGTCTAAGAACCCTTTTCCTCACGAGAGGGAATCAAAGAACCTTTTACCTCACGAGGGGAAGTCTAAGAACCCTTTTCCTCACGAGGGGAAGTCTAAGAACCCTTTTCCTCACGAGAGGGAATCAGAGAACCTTTTACCTCACGAGGGGAAGTCTAAGAACCCTTTTCCTCATGAGGGGAAGTCTAAGAACCCTTTTCCTCACGAGAGGGAATCAAAGAACCTTTTACCTCACGAGGGGAAGTCTAAGAACCCTTTTCCTCATGAGGGGAAGTCTAAGAACCCTTTTCCTCACGAGAGGGAATCAAAGAACCTTTTTCCTCACGAGGGGAAGTCTAAGAACCCTTTTCCTCACGAGGGGAAGTCTAAGAACCCTTTTCCTCACGAGAGGGAATCAAAGAACCTTTTACCTCACGAGGGGAAGTCTAAGAACCCTTTTCCTCACGAGAGGAAGTCTAAGAACCCTTTTCCTCACGAGAGGGAATCAAAGAACCTTTTACCTTGCGAGGGGAAGTCTAAGAACCCTTTTCCTCACGAGGGGAAGTCTAAGAACCCTTTTCCTCACGAGAGGGAATCAAAGAACCTTTTACCTCACGAGGGGAAGTCTAAGTACCCTTTTCCTCACGAGGGGAAGTCTAAGAACCCTTTTCCTCACGAGAGGGAATCAAAGAACCTTTTACCTCACGAGGGGAAGTCTAAGAACTCTTTTCCTCATGAGGGGAAGTCTAAGAACTCTTTTCCTCACGAGGGGAAGTCAGAAAGCCCTTGTTTTCATGAGAGGAAGTCAAAGTTTCCTCATGAGGGGAAGTCAAAGAACCTTTTTCCTCATGATGGGAAGTCAAAGAACTCTTTTCCTCATAAGGGGGAGTCAAAGAACTCTTTTCCTCTTGAGGGGGAGTAATAGAACGCTTTTCCTCATGAGGGGGAGTAATAGAACTCTCTTCCACATGAGGAAGAGTAACAGAACTCTCTTCCACATGAGGAAGAGTAACAGAACTCTCCTCCACATGAGGAAGAGTAACAGAACTCTCTTCCACATGAGGAAGAGTAACAGAACCCTCTTCCACATGAGGAAGAGTAACAGAACTCTCTTCCACATGAGGAAGAGTAACAGAACTCTCTTCCACATGAGGAAGAGTAATAGAACTCTCTTCCACATGAGGGGGAGTCATAGAACTCTCTTCCATATGAGAGGGAGTCATTTCCTCATGAGGGGGAGTAATAGAACTCTGTTCCACATGAAGAGTAATAGAACTCGCTTCCACATGAGGGGGAGTCTTTTCCTCATGAGGGGGAGTAATAGAACTCTGTTCCACATGAGGGGGAGTCTTTTCCTCATGAGGGGGAGTAATAGAACTCTCTTCCACATGAGGGGGAGTAACAGAACTCTCTTCCACATGAGGGGGAGTAACAGAACTCTCTTCCACATGAGGGGGAGTCTTTTCCTCATGAGGGGGAGTAATAGAACTCTCTTCTACATGAGGGGGAGTAACAGAACTCTCTTCCACATGAGGGGGAGTAACAGAACTCTCTTCCACATGAGGGGGAGTAACAGAACTCTCTTCCACATGAGGGGGAGTAACAGAACTCTCTTCCACATGAGGGGGAGTCTTTTCCTCATGAGGAGGAGTAATAGAACTCTCTTCTACATGAGGGGGAGTAACAGAACTCTCTTCCACATGAGGGGGAGTCTTTTCCTCGTGAGGGGGAGTAATAGAACTCTCTTCTACATGAGGGGGAGTAATAGAACTCTCTTCCACATGAGGGGGAGTCTTTTCCTCATGAGGGGGAGTAATAGAACTCTCTTCCACATGAGGGGGAGTCTTTTCCTCATGAGGGGGAGTAATAGAACTCTCTTCCACATGAGGGGGAGTCTTTTCCTCATGAGGGGGAGTAATAGAACTCTCTTCCACATGAGGGGGAGTCTTTTCCTCATGAGGGGGAGTAATAGAACTCTCTTCCACATGAGGGGGAGTCTTTTCCTCATGAGGGGGAGTAATAGAACTCTCTTCCACATGAGGGGGAGTAATAGAACTCTCTTCCACATGAGGGGGAGTCTTTTCCTCATGAGGGGGAGTAATAGAACTCACTTCTACATGAGGGGGAGTAACAGAACTCTCTTCCACATGAGGGGGAGTCTTTTCCTCATGAGGGGGAGTAACAGAACTCTCTTCCACATTAGGGGGAGTAACAGAACTCTCTTCTACATGAGGGGGAGTAATAGAACTCTCTTCTACATGAGGGGGAGTAATAGAACTCTCTTCCACATGAGGGGGAGTAATAGAACTCTCTTCCACATGAGGGAGAGTCTTTTCCTCATGAAGGGGAGTCATAGAACTCTCTTCCACATGAGGGGGAGTAATATAACTCTCTTCCACATGAGGGGGAGTCATTTCCTCATGAGGGGGAGTAATAGAACTCTCTTCTACATGAGGGGGAGTAATAGAACTCTCTTCCACATGAGGGGGAGTCTTTTCCTCATGAGGGGGAGTAATAGAACTCTCTTCCACATGAGGGGGAGTAATAGAACTCTCTTCCACATGAGGGGGAGTCTTTTCCTCATGAGGGGGAGTAATAGATCTCTCTTCCACATGAGGGGGAGTAATAGAACTCTCTTCCACATGAGGGGGAGTAATAGAACTCTCTTCCACATGAGGGGGGGTCCAAGATCTCTATTCCTCATCAGAGGCAGCAACAGCGGCCTCTTTTTCTGGGGTGATGGCTGGGGACTTTTGTTCATATATCGAGTAAGTGACAAAGTCTTCTTTTTATGGCAGCGTCAGGATGTAGCCATCAGTGGAGTCCTCAATAGTAATCTTCTGCTTTTTGCATGTGACTGAACCACACTTGAGTGCAAACCGCACATTTAGGTGTAGATGACGTGGCAGGGCGATGGTGTGCTGCTTGTTGTAATGGTAAAACGTCTGATTGTTGTTGCTGTATATCCATGTGCCCTCAGAGGCATCACCCACCTGTATCTGTTTGACCTGCACTTGTTTCAGGAAGCAGGGGAACCATTTCCACCGGCGTTTTCTTACCCGGACCTCCAGATGGGTCGGTAGGGGACGATCCAACCCCGGCTCCAGGGATATATCCTAAATCTGCAGGCACAGCGAGTGTCTTGTGTGGACGGGACCTTCCATGGTTTTACGAACTGTCTAGCTTTTATTTGAGCAATTACAGTATTACAAGGAGAATGAATCTCCTTAGTAACTAGTTAAATCAGCTGCCCAGTCTAACTACTTCGTGCGCCAACTGAGCTGAGAGGGAAGAGGAACTTCGGTCAGGGTAAACCTATGCACTGCACATTAAAGATTGCTTAGAGTTATCCTGGAACAGCCACCCTCCTCAAACATCCACTTGTTAACTAGATGGTCTGCTTTTCAAAATGACACTATTTTGATTAAGAGGTGATAGTTTGATGTTTTGAATATTGTTTAAGCTATGATGATAATAATAATAATAATAATAATAATAAGTGGTGTCTGGCACAACAAACCTCGCCTGACAGCAGTTACTTTATTGCTGTTAACATCTCCATGGCCGTGGGTCCGGAATTTTACATGCATCCCAGGCCGTCGTGGGGGCCATTTTCTGAAGTTTCGAAAATTGATTTTTTTTCCTTGCCATATTGAAGGGAAAGTTCAGACGCACCTAACAGTGCAAATCCCAGCTTCCTAGACGCATTCTGTGGCTTGCAATGGAGCGTGAAAGTTGCAGAAATATCGGCAACTGATACCCGCCACCCAGAGGCACTGCTGCGGTGCAACTTTGCAGGTGTTGTTATTTTTTTTACGTCCCAAAACAATGAAAATAGTGCTGAAATGTTGCACATATATGAGATGTGATGATATAGAATGACTTCAGTACATAATATGTTAGGAATGGCTGGAAAAAGAACTGTTATGAATATTTTTTCATCTTTTTGATATAAAATATGCTTATGGTAATTTCGAGTTATTTCTTACGTTATCGTTGTGCTCATGCTTGGAAGAGAGAGGGAAAGGGTTGAGTTTTCAGTCCTAATTGAGAAAACTGCCAGTCCTCTGATGCTAGGCTCTCCCACGGGAGATGAAAGTGGAGGGTCAGATCCGATTAGCAATATGGAAGTAGAATTGCAACTTCCAGCTCCCACACCACGTGCTTGGCTAAAAATAGAATGGTAACGCAGTTTTAAAACTATGAATAAGTCTAATTATTACGAATACAGAGACAAGGTAGAAATAAATACGTTTACAGATGGGGGAAAACGTATTTTTTCCTTAACAACACATTCACCTTTACTTACCTTGTTATTTTCTCAATATATTTTGCTGTCTCGTAAACAGGTGGTTGTGTGTGTTTTGCAAGAGAGGACAAAGATGATATGTTCTGCCTGGGTCGAGATAATGGGTGTAGTTGTGATTGTTTAGGCATGGCCAGGAGCGAAAAAATTGAAAATCCACTCATCACAGCAGCAGGCTCTGAACTTCTTGATGAGGTGTATGGGAGTGTAGTGTAGGTCAGTGTGAAGACGTTCAGAATGTTCGTTCACTTCCCCAAAATTTTTGCAGTTTTTTGTAGGCCGTGCTCAAACGACGCCTGCGGCCATTCATTAGCTAAAAGTCAATCAACGCCGGCAGGCATTGAGGGGTTAAATACTGACTCGTTTCTGCCATTTAGGCTGGTGTCAGTGCATAATTAAAGTCTAAGGTAATGGCGCAAATGTTTTCAAGTTACGCCCTCCGAAAATCCGTGATCTTGCATTTGACCTTGCAAGGTCACTCAGGGTCAACGGTCATGCTGCCAGATGAAAGCCCACATGAGACGTCCTGTATCATGATAATAGTAAATATCTTTATCTTCAACGAGTTTCGAGTTATAGCCCCCTGAATATCCGTGACCTTGAGTTTGACCTTTCAGGGTCACTGATGGTCAGGGTCAATGTACCAATTAAAAACCCATATGGGACTTCCTGTATGTTGATAATAGTAAATATCTCTCAATCTTCAACCATTTCCGAGTTACAGTCCTTGAATATCCGTGACCTTGAGTTTCACCTTTCAGGGTCACTCAAGGTCAAAGGTCTTCGTGTCAAATGAAAGCCCATATTACGAGTTCTTGTATGTTCTATCTGTCTATCTATCTATTGCCAGACGCCATAATCTCGTAAGGGGTGGCCATTTGACTCTTGAGTTATTTGTTTTACGGGGCGGGGCACTAACCCTCCACCAGCCCACTTGACACGTAGGGAGTCCTGTATGTCCCTAATAGTAAATATCTCCAGCTTCAACCGGTTTCAAGTTATAGCCCTCTGAAAATCCGTGACCTTGAACTTGACCTTTCAGGGTCACTCGATGACCTCCAAAATTTAAGCAGTTTCCCTTGGGACCAGTGCCCACATATCCTGAAAGTTTCATGTAATTTCATTCAGCCATATTTCCGTAATGTTGCTAAGAAACAAACATAAACTTGACAAAAACAATACCTCGTTGGACTCTGCCCTGGCGAGGTAATAATAATAATAATAATAATAATAATAATAATAATAATAATACCAGTCGTAGTAATAGTAGTGGTGGTGGTGGTAGTAGTAGTAGTAGTAGCAATAATAATAATAATAATAATAATAATGATAATAATAATAATAATAATAATAATAATAATAATAATAATAATACAGACTTTCAGAACTCTTTTATCGTTTTGGTAATGGGATACACAGTAATGATGATGATGATAATGATGATGATGATGATAATGATGATGATGATGATGATGTGGGAGAGAAAAGGAGAGGAAAGGATGTGGTGATGATGAGTGGTAGTGATGACAGTAATTATTGATAGTAATGATATGGAGATGGTGGTGGTGATGAGTGATTTGTGATGATGGTAGTGATGCTGGTGTTGTTAATGACTAATGATGATAGTGATGGGTGATGATAATAGTGATGATGGTGGCGATGATAGTGATTAGTGATGATAGTGTATGAAAATTGATGATGGTAGTGATTGGTGGTGATAGTAATGATGATGGTGGTGATGATAGTGATTGGTGGTGATAGTAATGATGATGGTGGTGATGATAGTGATTAGTGATGATAGTAGTGATGATGGTGATGAAAATTGATGATGGTAGTGATTGGTGGTGATAGTAATGATGATGGTGGTGATGATAGTGATTGGTGGTGATAGTAATGATGATGGTGGTGATGATAGTGATTAGTGATGATAGTAGTGATGATGGTGATGATAGTGATTGGTGATTATAGTAATGATGATGGTGGTGATGATAGTGTGTAGTGATGATAGTAGTGATGATGGTGAAGATTATAGTGATGATAGTAGTGATGATGGTGATGATTAGTGATGATAGTGGTTATGATGGTGATGATGATAGTGATAGTGATGATAGCAATAATCCTGCCATTTAGCTGTAACAAGAAATTATTACTACTGTAGGTATATGATGCTAGTCACGAAGAAGTGCAGTGGAAAATATTCATGTCTGTAGTAGTCCTATTCTGTCACTGAGCACTTTACCTTTAGAATAGTATGCTAGTCACGAAGAAGTGTTACGGAATATTAACATAACCGTAGTAGTAGTAGTAGTAGTAGCAGTAGAATATTGTGCTAGTCACGAAGAAGTGTTACGGGAAATAGACATAACCGTAGTAGCAGAATTAGGGTAATGCGCTAGTCACGAAGAAGTGCTATGGGAAGGATGCCTGGCTATAGTGGTAGTATTATTCTTTGTAATGAGTAACACCAGAATATGCTAGTCACGAAGAAGTGCTGATTAAAGTACGCAGGGCCTTAGTAATGAACATTCTGCCATTGAGGTGTGACATGAGAGTAACGCTATAATATGATGCTAGTCACGAAGAAGTGCTACGGAAACGATGCATGACCTTTGTTGCGTTTTAGTCAGAGCTACAGTAGTGGTGGTGGTAGTAGTAGTAGTAGTAGTAGAAGTAGAAGTAGTAGTAATGGTAGTAGTAGTAGTGTAGTGGTAGTAATAGTAATAGTAGTGGTAGTAATAGAAGTGGTAGTAGTAGTAGTGGTGGTGGTGGTAGTAGTAATAGTAGTAGTAATGGTAGTATTAGTATTAGTAGAAGTAGTAGTGGTAGTAGTAGTAGTAGTAGTAGTAGTAGTAGTAGTAGTTAGTAGGAGTAGTAGTAGTAGTAATAGTAGTAGTAGTAGTAGTTGTTGTTGTTGTTGTTGTTGTTGTTGTAGCTCGAAGTTGATGTGTAAGGTGAACCCAGTGGACTGCAGGCTGAAGTTGCCCTCCTCCCGCAGTCCACCATCGTCCTTTCGGGGGATAGGGAGGGGGAGTGGAAGGACGTGTGTATAACCAGGCAGTGGAGCCGCCCGGTTATATCAGTGCCACCACGTGAAGGCGCCCCTATCCACCACCTAAAGAAAAAAGAAAGAAAATAGTGAAAATAAAGATCTATCTATCTATCTGTCTATTGCCAGACGCCTCAATCCCGTTCGGGGTGGCCACAAACAAATCGCCTCCACGTCGCCCTGTCCCCCTTTTATATTAATTTGATGAAAGTGTAAAGATAAATACTTCGAGATGGTCTGGCCACGTGGAGAGCATGGAGAATGAGAGACTGACTAGGAGAGTGTGTGTGG
>NC_136983.1:1807165-1809665 GCF_032717465.1 Coenobita brevimanus | reverse complement strand
CTGAAGGACAGACGTTTCCTTAAATTTCGTCCATCATCATCATCATCATCATTATATTATTATTATTATTATTATTATTATATTCAGTAATTTCAACCGTAATATTATACGTCAATAACTTACTCTTTCCCTCCTTCGTTCTGCTTCCTCTTTCCTTCCTTCCTTCTTCTCCCTTTCCTTCCTTCCTTCTCCCTCCTCTTTCCTTCCTTCCTTCCTTCTTCCTCTTTCCCTCCTTCCTTCTCCCTCCTCTTTCCTTCCTTCCTTCTTCTCCCTCTTTCCTTCCTTCCCTCTCCTTCCTCTTTCCCTCCTTCCCTCTCTTTCCTCTTTCCCTCCTTCCCTCTCCTTCCTCTTTCCCTCCTTCCTTCCTCTTCCTCTTTCCTTCCTTCCCTCTCCTTCCTCTTTCCCTCCTTCCCTCTCTTTCCTCTTTCCTTCCTTCCCTCTCCTTCCTTTTTCCTTCCTTCCCTCTCCTTCCTCTTTCCTTCCTTCCCTCTCTTTCCTCTTTCCCTCCTTCCCTCTCTTTCCTCTTTCCTTCCTTCCCTCTCCTTCCTCTTTCCTTCCTTCCCTCTCCTTCCTCTTTCCTTCCTTCCCTCTCCTTCCTCTTTCCCTCCTTCCTTCCTCTTCCTCTTTCCTTCCTTCCTTCTCCTTCCTCTTTCCTTCCTTCCTTCCCCTTCCTCTTTCCTTCCTTCCTTCTCCTTCCTCTTTCCCTCCTTTTCCTTCCTCTTTCCCTCCTTTTCCTTCCTCTTTCCCTCTCTTTCCTCTCCTTCCTTCATCCATTCCTTCCTTCTTCCCTCCACTAAAAGTCTTATATTTCTCCTTCACCTGTGTTTTCACCTTCCCTCCCTTCCTTTCACCTCACCTCTCCTCCCCTCATATTTTCATCCTCGGTCTTCCCCTTCCTCACCTGTAATTACCTTTTCACCCACTCTTTAATTCCCACACCTGCCCCACCATCCCTTCACCTCACTTGTCTGCCTTATTGTACCTACCTGCAATCTGCTTTTGTTTACCTTCCTATAATTTACCTGTGTGTTTTTTAATCCTCATTATCTCGTCACACACACACACACACACACACACACACACACACACACACACACGGTCCCTTCCACTGATTTACCTGTGTGTGTGTTTAACCCAATCATCTCTTGTCAAGGCCACACACACACACACACACACACACACACACACACACACACACACACACACACACACACACACAGAATGGTGACGGCAGTGTGGCGGTAATTTGAGAGAGAGAGAGAGAGAGAGAGAGAGAGAGAGAGAGAGAGAGAGAGAGAGAGAGAGGAGGGAAGAAGTAAAGGGGAGGAAGGCGAAATAAGACCAATAATGACGATTTAAAATAGGCATAGGGAAGCAGGAAGTGAAGCCAGGAAGTAAAGGAGAAGGGGAGGAGTGAGGGAGAAGGGGAGGCAAGGAAAAAAAATATATATTAACTTTTTGGGTACTAATATTTCTGTCCAAAAATAAAATTGAATAATGCTGATCAGAAAAAAAAGTCAGAATTCCTCCATGGTAAGGAAAGGATGAATTTGGATAGCTCTCTCTCTCTCTCTCTCTCTCTCTCTCTCTCTCTCTCTCTCTCTCATCAATTATTTATCATCATCATCGTTATCATTACGTTCTCTCTCTCTCTCTCTCTCTCTCTCTCTCTCTCTCTCTCTCTCTCTCTCATAAGGTAATACAGTGTTAGTCTGACGAGAAGAATTACCTGCATCGTTAGCAAAGATTAGAGGTAAGATGCTGGAGACAGGTGTGTAAGAGAGAGAGAGAGAGAGAGAGAGAGAGAGCTATCCCAATTCATCCTTTCCTGGTCCTCATTTTATTATTATTATCATTATTTTTTTGGTGAGTGGGGTGTGGTGGTGTGGTGTGGTGTGGTGTGGTGGTGTGGTGTGGTGTGGTGGGGGATAGAGGAGGGGGGGAAAGGTCACAACACCCCCCCACACACACGCTGGCAGGGACAAATTACACCCCACCCCCCTACACCCCCAGCCCTCCTTCACCCCTGCACCTCTCCCTCACCCCCCCCCTACACCCCCATTAATGCGTCCCGTAAGTTAAGGGTTTTTTGTTGGCTAATGGGGGGGGAATTATGGAAGTGGAGGGGTTCTGCCCCCCCCCCTTCAATACGACACCTGCTACTTCCCTTCCTTCCTTCGTCCTTCCTTCGTTTGTTTGTTCCTTCCTTCCTTCCTTCCTTCCTTCCTTCCTGTCTTTCTTTCTTTCTTTTTCTTTTTCTTTCTGTCTGTCTGTCTGTCTTTCTTTCTTTCTTTCTTTTTTCCTTCCTTCCTTCCTTCTTCCTTCTTTCCTTTCTCTCCTTCCCATCCTTTCTTTCCTCATCTGTTCGTTCATTTCGTTCAGTCTTTCCCTCCTTCCTTCCTTCCTTCCTTCTTTCCATCCTTCTTCCTTCCTTCCTTCCTTCCGTTGCATTTAAAGTAGATTCTCAATATAATTTTTGTTATTTTCTGGTGATTTTTAT
>NC_136983.1:1779665-1802165 GCF_032717465.1 Coenobita brevimanus | reverse complement strand
GCAGTGGTAAAGAGTTATTAAAGAGCAGTGGTAAAGAATTATTAAAGAGCAGTGGTAAAGAAGTATTAAAGAGCAAAAAGAGCAGTGGTAAAGAAGTATTAAAGAGCAGTGGTAAAGAATTATTAAAGAACAAAGAGAACAGTGGTAAAGAATTATTAAAGAGCAGTGGTAAAGAATTATTAAAGAACAAAGAGAACAGTGGTAAAGAATTATTAAAGAGCAGTGGTAAAGAATTATTAAAGAGCAAAGAGAGCAGTGGTTAAGAGTGGGTGAAAGTGGGTTGGGCTTTTAGAGAGCAGTTAAAGTTAGAAATAATTAAATAAAATAATCTAATAAAGAAAGTGAGATATCTTACAAATCGAGAGTAGTGATTTATTATTATTATTATTATTATTATTATTATTATTATTATTATTATTATTGCTGAAGTTGTTATAGTGGGAGTTCAACAGAGAGTTTGCTTGATGGTGTGTGTGTGTGTGTGTGTGTGTGTGTGTGTGTGTGTGTGTGTGTGTGTGTGTGTGTGTGTGTTTTGAGTTTGCTTGCTTTGATGGATTGGTGTGGATGAGGAGTTAAGATGGAGCATTGAGAGTCATGGTGTGGTGTGGTGTAGTGTGGTGTGGTGTGGTGTGGTGTGATGTGATTGATTGTTCATGATGGGAGTAGTGGGGATTAGGTGGTGGTGTGGTATAGTGGAGTGTGGTGGGAATAGGTGGTGGTGTGGTATGGTGTAGTGTGGCATGGTTTAGTGTGGTGTGGTGTGGTGTGGTGTGGAGTGATGGAGTGTGGCAGCGAAAGTGATGGATGCTGGTGATGTGGTGTGGTGTAGTGTGGCGAGATGGTGTTAATAAAGAATGACTGGGTGACATTGAGAGTGATTCGTTGTGGTGGTATGGTGTGGTATGGTGTGGTGTAGTGAAGGTGGTGTTAATGAGAAGTTGTGGTGTGGCATTTATGATGGATGGGGGTGGTGGTGTGATGGTGGTATGATGTGGTATAAATGACGGTCTGTGGTGTGGTAGGGAGGGCGATGGTTGGTAGTGGTGTGGTGTGGTGGTGGTGTGGTGGAGATGGTATGCACGTAAATGAGGAAGTAAGCCACGGGAGTGAGAGTGATGGAGGGTGGTGTGGTGTACTGGTGTTGGTGGTGGTGGTGTGGTGTGGTGGTGGTGTGGTGGAGATGGTATGCACGTAAATGAGGAAGTAAGCCACGGCAGTGAGAGTGATGGAGGGTGGTGTGGTGTGCTGGTGTTGGTGGTGTGGAGGTGGTATGAACTGGTATGGTATTAGTATAAACCTGCCTGGTATGATCACACCCTGCTCACTGCTCCCACACCAACACCCCTACTTAAACCATTCCACATAAAACCATCTTCTTTATTAATATTCATAAAACACTAAAACTACATAATCTTTTATGTCACAAGGTTTACACAGGCAAGGAGAAGGGCAGGTGGCATGGATGTATCACCTGTCTTGTGTTTTTCTCTGTGTTTTTCTCTGTTTTATCGTATTATAGAGTGTTTTTTTTTGTGCCTTCGTTTTCTTTGTGTGTTTTTTTTCGTTCTACAAGCTTTACTCTTTTTTTCTTTTCCTTTCTTGCTTTCTTTGTTTTTGTTTTTTTCTGTCGTCTTAGTTTCCTTCGTTCTTCGTCACTTTGTTTTAAATTCAGTTTTTCATTTTACAAACCCTGCTTCTTTCTTCTTTCTTTCCTTTTCTGTCTTTCTTTTTTCCTGCTTTCTTTCCTTCCTTCCATCCATTCATTCCTTCTTTCTTTCCTTCCTTCGTTCCTTCCGTTCTTCCTTCCTTCCTCTCTTTCTTTCCTTCCTTCCTTCCTTCCTTCCATCCATCCATCCGTCCATTCATTCATTCCTCCCTTCCTTCCTTCCTTCCTTCCTTCCTCCCTTCCTTCCTTCCTTCCTTCCTTCCTTCCTTCCTTCCTCTCTTTCCTTCTTTCTTCCTTCTCTCACTTTCGTTTCCACCTTATCTTATTCACAGGTGTTAATGTTATCACCTGACACACCTCTTATCACCTGTTCATTTATCCCTGAACTAGCTGCTGCCTTTGCCACATCAGTGAAGGGTTCCGGGAGAGCATACCTCCTCACCTGGCCTACCTTTGCCCACCTGTCCACCTTTACCTGGGCCCCCCCTCCCCTCCAGCATCACCTCCCCCTCCCCACCACCTTTTCCTCCCCCTCCTCCTTTCCACCATTACCTATGCTCCCTCCCCTCCACCTTTTCCTCTCCCCTTCTCCTCTCCTCCCCCCTCCGCCATTTCCTCTTCCCCCTCCCCCTCCTCTCCCCATTACCTCCTCTCTCTCCTCCCCCTTCTCCCATTTACTTCACTTTGCCCCCCTCTTTCCTGGTCCATCATGCTCCCCTTCAAGCTCCCATTCTCTCTCTCCCTCTCCCTCCCTCTCCCTCTCCCCTCACATCCCTCACTCTTTTCTTCCTTCCTTCTTCCTCTCTCTTAACATCACCAACATCAGCCTCAAACAACGCACCTTCCCTCGTCACTCATATATTTGCGATTTTCCTCATATTCTTTCCTTTATATTTCGTATCCTCTGTTTTCCATATTCATTTTCACCTTCTTTCTCCTCGCCTATGTTTGCCTTTACATTTATTATTATTATTATTATTATTTTTGTTTATTGCATCACTCCATATTAGTTTTTTTCTTTCGTGTAAATATGTTGTTACCTTCTTATTTTTTGTTCATCCACGTCTTACACCTCTCTCTCTCCCCCCCCCTCTCTTTCTCTCTCCCTCTCTCTCGTGTGTGTGTGTGTGTGTGTGTGTGTGTGTGTGTGTGTGTGTGTGTGTGTGTGTGTGTCCCCAGTCTCCTTCTCCTTCAGACGTACCCCACTAATTCTAATTTGCTTCACTACCACACTGACAGAAACTCCCTCTTGCCTTCCTTCCTTCCTTCCTTCATCTCTTTCCTTCCTTCCTTCCTTGCATCCTTCCTTCCTTCCTCCAACACAGTCTTTGTCTTTTCTTCTACTGTCGTTTCCTTTCTTGCGGTGACATTCTCTCCTACCTTCCTGCCTCCCATTCTTCACTCCCTCCTCACTCCTTCCTTCCTTCCTTCCTTCCTTGATCCCTTCTTTTCTTCCTCCCCCATTTCTGCCTTCCTACCTCACCTCTTCCTTCGTATTTAACTCTCTTCCTTCCTCCCTTCTCTCTTCCTTCCTTCCTCCATTTTTTCGTACCTCTCTTCTCTTCCTTCCTCCTGCATGTCTTCATTCCTCCCGTCTTTCTTCCTCCCTCCCCCCATTTCGTCCTTCCTCCCTCCTCCCATCCTTCCTACCTCTTTCTTCCTTCTTCCCTCCTTTCTTTCTTCCTCTTTCCCCTCTTCCTCCCATCCTTCCTACCTCTTTCTTCCTTCTTCCCTCCTTTCTTTCTTCCTCTTTCCCCTCTTCCTCCCTTCCTCCATTCCCTCTTACCTTCTCATTACTCTTCCACACCGTCGTTGTCTTCCTTTCTTCTCGTTTCCTTTTCCAAGCTGACTTTTTCTCCTTTCCCTTCCTTCTTTCCTTCTTCTCTTCCTTCATTCCTCATCCTTCTCTGCCTTCCTACTTCACTTCTTCCTTAGTTCCCTCTCTTCCTTCCTTCCTTTCTTTCCCCCTCCTTCCTTCCCTCCTGTCTGCGCTAACCCTTCGTGCCTACCTCCTTTCTAACCCTGACACTCACTCCATCTTACCTCCTCTCTTCTTACCTTCCTCTCTCCTCCTTATCACCTCTCTTCCTTCCAACCTTCTCTCTTTCGTCTTACCTCGTCTCTTCCTCTCTTCCTTCCTTCCTTCCATCTCACTTTTTTTTATTCCCTCCTCTGCCGCATGTGTCTTCTTCCTCCCTTCCTCTTTCCTCCTCCCTCTCCATCCTTCCTTCTGCATCGTCTGTTTCTTAAATCCTCCTCCTTTCTCCCTCACATCGTCTTCCTCCCCTGTTCCTTCATTCTTTCCTCTGCATCTGTCCCTTTGCGTCACCAACCTTTTCACTCACCACTCCCCTTCCCTTCCCTTCCCTTCCTCTTCACCCTTTTATTTTCTTCGTCCTCCCCTCCACACCGTCTTCTCTCCCTCGTCCTTCCTTCAGTCTACCTCCTCATCCTTCTCTTTCATTAACCTGCCCAGTCTTCTCACCATCTTCCCTTCCCTTCCTCTTCACCCTTTTAATTTCTTAGTTCTATTCTTCCATCCCATTTCGTCTCCACATACTCGTCCCCCCTCCTTCCCCTCCTCCATCCCTCACTACATCCCTATCCCTACCCTATCCGCCTCCCCCACCATCCCTTCCCCTTATCCCTCCCAGTCCTATCCACTCTTCTCTCCACCTAGCTCCACATATCCATCTTTCATCCTCTCTCTCACTTTCCATTTCATCCACATTATTCACTTTCCTTCCCTCCCCCTCTCATTTTTCCTTTCCTTATTTCCTTCAATTTCTCCCCTCCTATCCCTCCCTCCTTCCCTACTATTCTCTCTCTGCCTCTTGCTCTCCTCTTCTCCCTCTCCCTCTCCTCTTCTCTCCCTGCCACTCCCTTTCCTCTTCCCTCCCTGCTCTTCCCTCTCCTCGCTTTCCCTCTTCCTTTCTCTCCTCTTCTCCCTCTTTCTCTCCTCTTCTCCCTCTTTCTTCCTATTCTCCCTCCTCCCTCTCCTCTCCTCATTTCTCTCGTTATCCTTCTCCTCCTCCTCTTCTCTCTCCCTCCTCTCTTCCCTCTCCTCTCCCTCATCTGCTCCTCTCTCCCTTCCTGTCAGTCCCTCGTCCCCTGGTGTGTAATACAATATACAAACCTTGGATACCTGTGTCTCTACTTCTTTGTGTACACCTGCGCTACTAACACCACCACACCCTCCTACAGATTTACCTCTATCACCCCTTATACTGTGCCTCACGTTTTCTTTTTCATCATCATCATCATCGTCATCTTTTCCTTCTTCCTCCTCCTCCTCCTCCTCTTCCTCCTCCTCCTCCTCCTCCTACAGATTTACCTCAGTCACCCCGTATACCTCACGTTTTCTATTATCATCATCATCATCGTCAACTTTTCCTTCTTCTTCCTCCTCCTCCTCCTCCTCTTTTTTTTTTATGATGTAAGTATGTGTGTTTGTTTATAGATCTGTATTTATGTATTGGGTATGAGTTTTGTTGTTGTTGCTGCAAAATGTACATAGATTCTATAATTAAAGGTGTGATATTTTGTAAACTTGTAACTGGACTGGACTGGACTGGAGTGGACTAGACTGGAGTGGACTAAAGTAGACTGACGAGTGGACTGGTCTGGAGTAGAGTGGACTGGACTGGAGTGGACTAGAGTAGACTGGACTGGATTGGACTAGACTGGAGTTGACTGGGCTGGAGTGGACCCATGGAGTTGGCTGGACTGGAGTAAAAAGTGGACTGGAGTGGAGTGGACTGGTGGACTGGACTGGAGTAGAGTGGACTGGACTGGACTGTACTATGCTGTAATGTGCTGTCATCCCAACCTCCAACAGCTCAATATAGGTCCACCTCAATCACACAAACAACACTCCTTTCCCTTTAACAAAAATATCCAGCCATTCCTCGTGCTTCGTCTCTGGAATTGGCAGTTTAGGGAACAGTTTGACACTCTGGAATTGGCAGTTTAGGGAACAGTTTGGCACTCTGGAATTGGCAGTTTAGGGAACAGTTTGACACTCTGGAATTGGCAGTTTAGGGAACAGTTTGGCACTCTGGAATTGGCAGTTTAGGGAACAGTTTGACACTCTGGAATTGGCAGTTTAGGGAACAGTTTGACACTCTGGAATTGGCAGTTTAGGGCAGTTTGACACTCTGGAATTGGCAGTTTAGGGAACAGTTTGACACTCTGGAATTGGCAGTTTAGGGAACAGTTTGACACTCTGGAATTGGCAGTTTAGGGAACAGTTTGACACTCTGGAATTGGCAGTTTAGGGAACAGTTTGACACTCTGGAATTGGCAGTTTAGGGAACAGTTTGACACTCTGGAATTGGCAGTTTAGGGAACAGTTTGACACTCTGGAATTGGCAGTTTAGGGAACAGTTTGACACTCTGGAATTGGCAGTTTAGGGCAGTTTGGCACTCTGGAATTGGCAGTTTAGGGAACAGTTTGACACTCTGGAATTGGCAGTTTAGGGAACAGTTTGACACTCTGGAATTGGCAGTTTAGGGAACAGTTTGACACTCTGGAATTGGCAGTTTAGGGAACAGTTTGACACTCTGGAATTGGCAGTTTAGGGCAGTTTGACACTCTGGAATTGGCAGTTTAGGGAACAGTTTGACACTCTGGAATTGGCAGTTTAGGGAACAGTTTGACACTCTGGAATTGGCAGTTTAGGGAACAGTTTGGCACTCTGGAATTGGCAGTTTAGGGAACAGTTTGACACTCTGGAATTGGCAGTTTAGGGAACAGTTTGACACTCTGGAATTGGCAGTTTAGGGAACAGTTTGGCACTCTGGAATTGGCAGTTTAGGGCAGTTTGACACTCTGGAATTGGCAGTTTAGGGAACAGTTTGACACTCTGGAATTGGCAGTTTAGGGAACAGTTTGACACTCTGGAATTGGCAGTTTAGGGCAGTTTGACACTCTGGAATTGGCAGTTTAGGGAACAGTTTGACACTCTGGAATTGGCAGTTTAGGGCAGTTTGACACTCTGGAATTGGCAGTTTAGGGCAGTTTGACACTCTGGAATTGGCAGTTTAGGGAACAGTTTGACACTCTGGAATTGGCAGTTTAGGGAACAGTTTGACACTCTGGAATTGGCAGTTTAGGGAACAGTTTGACACTCTGGAATTGGCAGTTTAGGGAACAGTTTGACACTCTGGAATTGGCAGTTTAGGGAACAGTTTGACACTCTGGAATTGGCAGTTTAGGGAACAGTTTGGCACTCTGGAATTGGCAGTTTAGGGCAGTTTGGCACTCTGGAATTGGCAGTTTAGGGCAGTTTGACACTCTGGAATTGGCAGTTTAGGGAACAGTTTGACACTCTGGAATTGGCAGTTTAGGGAACAGTTTGACACTCTGGAATTGGCAGTTTAGGGCAGTTTGACACTCTGGAATTGGCAGTTTAGGGCAGTTTGACACTCTGGAATTGGCAGTTCTGGAATTGGCAGTTTAGGGCAGTTTCAGCAGTTTGGCACTCTGGAATTGGCAGTTTAGGGCAGTTTGACACTCTGGAATTGGCAGTTTAGGGAACATTGGCAGTTTAGGGCAGTTTGACACTCTGGAATTGGCAGTTTAGGGCAGTTTGACACTCTGGAATTGGCAGTTTAGGGCAGTTTGGCATGTGATTCTTGGCGCTCCCTCTCCAGCTGTTTATACACCGCTGTCACGTTTCCATCGCTACTCTTTTAGATAGTTTCACATCTGACCAACTGCGGGATATTTGGCTGTGTTTCATGTACCAGAGTTTCAGGGATTGGTGATTGAGTGGGGGTACTGGTGAGGGTATTGGGGGTATTGGTGAGGGTATTGGGGGCATTGGTGAGGGACTGGGTGTACTGTTGAGGGGAGGGAGTGGTGAGGGATTGGGTGTATTGGTGAGGAGGTTGAGAGAGTGGTGAGGGGATGGAGGTATTGGTGAGGAGGTTGAGAGAGTGGTGAGGTAACTGGGGTATTGGTGAGGAGGTTGAGAGAGTGGTGAGGGGATGGGGGTATTGGTGAGGTTGGATTGGGTGAATCGGGTGATGATTTTCTTATGTCTTTGTTTATATAGCCTACCCTTTCCTTTCCTCGTCTTTATAGTGTAGTAATAGATATGATGATGATGGTGATGATGATGATGATTGATTCGTTCAGTGGTAGGACGTGTGTGTGTGTGTGTGTGTGTGTGAGAGAGAGAGAGAGAGAGAGAGAGAGCCGAAGAAGTGAAAAGTATTTGGATTAAAGTGAGGGTGTCTGAGCCCTGACATTACCAGCATCCGAAGTGTGAGCTATTTCTAATTTTCTCTCTCTCTTCCTCTCCCTTTCTTTCTTCTTCTGCCTTTCTCTCTCGTCTCCCTTTCTCTCTTCTCCCTCTTTCTCTCTCGTCTCCCTTTCTCTCTCTTCTTCCTTTCTCTCTCGTCTCCCTTTCTCCCTCTTCTTCCTTTCTCTTCTGCCTCTCTCTCTCTTCTTCCCCTTTCTCTCTCTTCCTTTCCCTTTCTCTCTCTTCCTCTCCCTTTCTCTCTCGTCTCCCTTTCTCTCTCTTCTTCCTTTCTCTCTCTTCTTCTCCCTCTCTCTCTCGTCTCCCTTTCTCTCTCTCCTCCCTTTCTCTCTCGTCTCCCTTTCTCCCTCTCTCTCTCCTCCCTTTCTCTCTTCTCCCTTTCTCCCTGCCGGTGTCTCTCCCTCCCTCTCCCTCTCTCTCACCCCACTATCTTTTTATCTATCAGTCCGTCTATCTATCTCTGAAGCTTCCTAGGTTTGAGCTCTCGTTTTTTCTCTCCATCTCTCCATTTCTTTATCTCCCTCTTCATTTTTCTCTCCCATCTATTTTTATCTATCTATCTATACTTATCTATCTGTCCATCGATCGATCTCTCTCTGTCTGTATCTATCTGTCTGTCTGTCTATCTATCTATCTATCTGTCTGTCTTTCTGTCTGTCTGTCTGTCTGTCTCTGTCTGTCTGTCTGTCTGTCTATCTATCTGTCTGTCTGTCTGTCTGTCTGTCTCTCTCTCTCTCTCTCTCTCTCTCTCTCTCTCTCAGCTGACTAATTCCCTCATCAGTGTAAATGTTGTGTGTGTGTGTGTGTGTGTGTGTGTGTGTGTGTGTGTGTTGAAGGAGTAAGAGACGAGAGACAACACATGATATTACTGGAGAAAACACACACACACACACACACACACACACACACACACACACACACACACACACACACACACACACACACACACACACACACACACATCAGGAATTCTCACAAAGACATTCCATGCACTCCTCTCCAACGCCTTCTCCCTCCCTCGCTCCTCTCAAAGATCCTCTTGCATTCTCTCCCTCCCTCCCTCTCACGCATTCCCTCCCTCCCTCTCACGCAATCCCTCCTTCCCTCCCTACCTCACATTCTCTTCCTCCCTCCCTCCCTTCCTTTCATGGACTCCCTTTCTCCCTTCCTCCCATTCATTCTTGCATTCCCTCCCTCTCATGCATTCTCTCCCTTCGGCATTCAACCCTTGCCTTCAACCTGCCTGTCTGTCATACACAAATGCCTGACTGTGGTGTGGTGTGCTGTGGTGTGGTGTGGTATAGTATACTAGTGTATTGTAATTCATTGGTGTGGTGTGTGGTGTTGTGTGGTGTGGTGTCGTATAGTGTAATGGTGTAGAGTGGGGCGGTTTGTAGTAGTGTGGTGTGGTGTGGTGTGGTGTAGTTCAGTGGTGTGGTGTGGTGACGAAAAAAATATCCAAACGCCGGCCTGGGTGCACGCAAACAAATCGCCTCAAGACCACTGGAGGGTTGTCAAGAATTATCCAAGAAAGTATCACCCTTAGGGTTAATAAATATCCCAGATTTCACCCTCCCAGCAGTGATATGTGGTACAGGGGTAGGAAAGGCCTTTGGTTCTTTCTTTCTTGCATAAAAAAAAAAGGTCGTTGTTGAGTAGGGACACAACACCCCCCCCGCACTACAACTCCTCACAGCGGGCAGCGTCAGACAACAGGTGTGTGGGGGGGGGGGGTAAGCATCAAGCCCCACACCTCACCTTACCTTTTTACCTTCTCATCAATACCTTTCGGCTTCACCTGAGCCTCGCACATTAAGTGTGAAAGTCGACAGGTGTGTTCACGCTACTCCTCCTCTAATGATACCTGCCTGTACTGTTGCATGTCCCGGCGAGGGTGAGACGAAAGGAGCAAGGGAGAGGAGCATGCAAAGGGAGGGGGAAGGGAGCAAGGAAGAGGAGCATGCAAAGGGAGGGGGAAGGCGGTTTGCAAAGGGAGGGTAAAGGTTGTTTGAGAGGGAAATAGTAAGGGAATGCAAAGGGAGAGGGAAGACGGTAGGCAAAGGGGGAGGATGGTTGCAAGGGAGGGGAAGGGAGTCAAGGAGAGGTACGACTGAAGTATGCAAAGGGAGGGAGAAGGGAGTTGCAAGGGAGGGCGTAGGGAGGAAATTAAAAAAGAGAAAGAAGGGTGTTAGATGGTGGAAATTAAGGGTGGAAGGTGGAAGGTAGAGAGTCATGGGATTGATACTGCAAGGGTTGATGTTACAAAGGTTGATGTTGCAAGGGTTGATGTTGCAAAGGTTGATGTTGCAAGGATTGATGTGGCAAGGATTGATGTGGCAAGGGTTGATGTTGCAAGGGTTGATGTTGCAAGGGCGGAGGTTGAGGTGAAGTTGCAAGGACTGAGGTGGGTTCACATCGACTGGTTGCATGCATGAGTGAGAGGTGTAAATTGACTCCCTACCAGCACTCCCCACCCCACCTAACCCCTCCCCTCCCCACCCCACCCCACTTCACCCCATCCCACCCAATCCCACCCCGCCCCACCCCAGCTGTCTGTCACTCACTGATTCCTGTTATTTCCTACACCAGTGTATCACGTGGCCTGCTACACAATATACCATACTACACTACACCCACATACCACACTACACCACACCACACCACACCACACTACACTATGCTACACCACACCACACCACACCACACCACACCACACATCACATTGCACTACACTACTGAATTACACCACACTATACCGCACCACACCACACTATGCTACACCACACCACAGCACACCACCCAACACCATGACATTACACTATATGACACCACACCACACCACACATCACATCACATCACATCACATTGCACTACACCACTGAACTATGCCACACTACACTATACCACACCACGCCACACCACACCACACCACAGTCAGGCAGTTGGGTATGGAAGACAGGCAGGTCAAAGGCAGGGTGAGTGCCGAAGGGAGAGAATACATGAGAGGGAGGAAATGCAAGAATATGAGGGAGGAAGGGAGAAAGGGAGTGCATGAAAGGAAGGGAGGGAGGGAGAGAATGGATAAGAGGTGGAAAGGGAAGAAAGGAGCGAATGCATGAGAGGGAGGGAGAAAATGTGTAAGAGGTGGAGAAGGAAGGAGGGATAGAATGCATGAGAGGGAGGGAGGAAATGCATGAGAGGTATGGAGGGAGTGAAGGAATGCATGGGAGGGAGGGAGGGAGAGAATGCAAGAGGATCAGTGAGGGAGGGAGAGGGCGTTGGAGAGGAATGTGTGGGATGTCTTAGTGAGAATTCCTGGTATTGTGGAAGTGTGTGTGTGTGTGTGTGTGTGTGTGTGTGTGTGTGTGTGTGTGTGTGTGTGTTTTAGCTTCCCAAACTCATCCCGTGATTCGCTATGATTTGCAGAGGAATCCATAAAATTACTAAGCAGGTGCCATTAACACACACACACACACACACACACACACACACACACACACACACACGAGTTGAAGTGACCGCCTGAGTGCCTGGGATGGTAGAGAAGGGTCGTGGAAACATACCAGTGACCTTCGTTCGCTTCCCATAATTAATTTGATGCCTCCCGCACTTGAACAGGGAGGCATCACTGAACGCCAGCAGCAGGCAGAGGGTGGAGTCAGAGCCGTTTTCTGTTTGTTCAAGGTTGTTTTCTGATTTTCCTTCCTCGTTTCTTGTCCAGTGTTCTCATTATTAAGGAAGCTCCCTAACACCTTTTCCCAAGCAGTTTACTTTGTTTATTACACCTGACTGTTCTGTTACGTAAATCCTTCCAATATCGCCATACTCTGCATAAATAACATACAAAAGGATATTAACCAGCCATATCCAAAAATAAATCGGTGAGAAAGAGGCATTTGTGAGCTTCCTTAACCGATGAGATTAGCGACCCTCGTCCCCAGCCTATATATATTAAGTTTGATGTTAATTATATGTGAGAGAGACCTGGATTACCGTAGCCTTTATCAGCGTTGTCCTGTTATCGTCGTTGTAATTATTATTGTTATTATAATTGCTATTTTCTTTTCTTCGTCTTGTTGTTGTTGTTGTTGTTGTTCTTCTTCTTCTTCTTCTTCTTACTGTTATTATTATTATTATTATTATTATTATTATTATTATTATTATTATTATTGTTGGCCTATTATTTATTGCTTATACTATACTGCTACTACTGCTATTATTATTATTATTATTATTATTATTATTATTATTATCATCGTCATCATCATCATCATCATCATCATCATCACCTCACTGTACCCAATAACATATGCAGTTACAACCAGCAGTACAACCACCGCTAGACTAACATATATGTAAGTCTTGTACAGGGTGACACAAAAGGCTTACCCCAGGAGCACTACAGTCTGTGTAATTTGTCACCTGGTGTGATTATGCACACCTGAGACTAAATTACTGTGTTTTTTTCTTCTACAGGTGAGTGATGGGCGTGACACCTAGCACAGTAAGGTAAGGTGTGTGTGTGTGTGTGTGTGTGTGTGTGTGTGTGTGTGTGTGTGTGTGTGTGTGTGTAGGAGTAAGGATGTAATTGTGTGTGTGTGTGTGTGTGTGTGTGTGAAACGAGAATTACCCCCACGAGAATGACCTCCAAGCCGCCCCATTCGCCTCTCATTTGCCCCTACGGCTTTAATTGCTTTATTTGTATGGTAATTATCGTAACTTTATATATTTGGACAAATATGGAGATTGTTGGTGTGGTGTGGTGTGGTGTGATGTGGTGTGGTGTGGTGGTGTGGTGTGGTGGTGGTAGAATGTGTGGTGACGGGTGGTGGTTGGTAATTACAGCAATGCACTTAAGTGAGGAAAGGTGTTTATGTGGCAGAAGGGCGTGCTGTACACACACACACACACACACACACACACACACACACACACACACACACACACACACACACACACACAAACGAGCACCATCTTCAATAAATCGCTAATTACTTCAGCCAATCAGGGTAAAAAAGGCCTCATCTTCATTACCCAGTCAATTAACATCAAAGAGGCGGCAGTGTAATTATATGAGGCGGTCTTAATTAGGGAGGTCACAGAAGGGGGGAGTGGAGGGGGGAAAGTGGATGGGGGAGGTGGATGGTGGAAAGTGGAAGGGGGGTAAATGGAAGGGGGGTAAATGGATGGGGGAAAGTGGATGGGCGAAAGTGGATGGGCGAAAGTGGATGGGGGAAGGTGGATGGGCGAAAGTGGATGGGGGAAGGTGGATGGGCGAAAGTGGATGGGGGAAAGTGGAGGGGGACGAGGGACGGAAGGACAGGGGAGACTTACAAAGGGGTGATGGGGGGGGAAAAGGATGGGGGGAGGGGGAGTTTAAAGAAGGGGTGGAAGGGGGAATGAGGGAGTAGGGGGATGGATGGAGTGGAAACTAGGGAGAAGGGAGGAGGAAGAGGAAATGGGGAAATGGGGAGAAGGGAAAGGAAGAGGAATGCGGTAGGGGAAATGGGGAGAAACGAGGAGGAAGAGGAATATGGGATATGGGGAGAAGGGGAAGGAGGTGAGATGGGGGAAATATGAAGAGGGGAGGGGGAAGGTTTAGAAATGGGGAGAAGGGAGGAAAAGGTAGGACAAGGAAGGGAGAAACCAGGGAGAAGACAAGGGGAGGGAAAGGGGAGAAGGTAGAGGACTTCAGAGGAGAGGGGGAGGGGGAGGAATGGAGAGGGAGGGGAAGGAGGGAAGATGTGAATAATATTTTACGTAAATCTCAAAGCACACACAATAACGGGAGAGACAATGAAGACTCTACAGCCAGAAACCTAATCCCAGAGTTCACCAAGGGTAGTTATGATGAGATATTAAATTCCCCACTCTTTCCATGTTATTATCAAGCCACCACTCCAACCCACCCTCCCTCATGTACCCCCACCACTGACCCATCCACCTGGCCTTCCACTCCTCATTCATTCATCTCTTTCATCCTTTTAGTTTATATTTTACTCTATACAGGCGGCCGTAAGAGAGGGAAGAGAAGCTTTAACATCACACAGCTAAATCGAAGAGTGAAAATCAGGGAAATAAGTCGAAACGCAGGGCAAAATAAGAGGAAATAAGCCTAAAATACGTATATATATATATATATATATATATATATATATATATATATATATATATATATATATATATATATATATATACCACTCACTAACACACACAATTTCGCAAAACACACAATCACTATCATCAGCCAAAGAATCACTATTAAAACTGGTACTATAGTGTCAGGAGTTATATATGAGATGGAGGGATGCAGTGGAGGGGTAGATGAGAGAGGAGGAGGGGGGTGAGTTGGGGGGGAGGGCAGTGTAATGACATGGGACAGGGAGACGTGGAGGAGATTTGCATGTGGAAGGCGTCTGGCGATAGATAGAGATATAAAACAAATCCCACAGTTGATCAGGCCATCCTTATACCATTCACTTAGGTTCATCACTCATCATCATCAATCATCATCACTCATATCAATACAAAAGTGAATTCTAATTAACCACCTGCCTATATTCTAATTAGTATCTTCAGGTGCTACAGGTAACATGACACGGTAGAGAGCGATAGCAGATTGTATACCAAGGACACAATAATAATAATAATAATAATAATATCAAAAACTCTCATTAACTGTAAAGCATCATTATGTACTAATTAATTTTTGTTATTCCTTAATTGACCTGATCCTGGACAGGTGGAATCTGTTTTTATGCAGCAGTGTAATACAAGCATATTTCTCTCTCTCACACACACACACACACACACACACACACACACACACACACACACACACGTAGGGAGTGGAAAAGTTTTATGTAAGTTAGGAAGAAGCGTGGGGACATTGAGTGATTGTGTGTGTGTGTGTGTGTGTGTGTGTGTGTGTGAGAGAGAGAGAGAGAGAGAGAGAGAGAGTAGGGATCTTGTAGTGTTAGAGAAAAGCTAAATAAAAGCCAGCTATTATAAGGCTTTAGCTGTGGCAATTATAGCTTTAGTCTACATACCATCAGCTGAACCCTACACACTACCACACATCATTCCACACATAATAACACACATAACACACTCCAGCACTCATTACCGGGGGATTTGTGTGTGTGTGTGTGTGTGTGTGTGTGTGTGTGTGTGTGTGTGTGTGTGTGGGAAGGTGTGTGTCTGTGGGGGAAAGTGTGGGTGTGTGTGGGAAGGTGTGTGTGTGTGTGTGTGTGTGTGTGTGTGTGTGTGTGTGTGTGTGTGTGTGTGTGTGTGTGTGTTTTGAGAGCCACTGTTCTCTGATTTACAACGCTATTGTTGGAGATGAAGGTGGTAGGGAAAGGAGGGAGTGAGAGTGGAGGGGAGGGTGGGGGAAGAGGAAGAGGGGAAGGGGAAGAGGGGAGAGAAGGAGAAGGGGAAGAGGGAAGGGAGAGGGGAGATAGGGGGAAGAGGAAGAGGGAAGGGAAGGGAAAGAGGTGAGGGAGGGGGAAGGGGAAGAAGGGTGAGGAGGAGGAGAAGGGGAAGAGGAGAGAGACTGGAAAGGAAAAGAAGGGAGAGGAGGAGGTGGAGGGGAAGAGGGGAGAGGAGGCTGTGTGGGGAGGGGAGACTGGGGAGAAGTAGGGATGGGGAGAAAGGATGAGGGAAGGGGATGTAAGGGGAGAGGAGTTTATATTGGGGAAGGGGGGGGAGACTGGGGATATGATAGGATGGGAGGGAAGGGGAGGAAGGGAGAGGGGAATGTGAGGGGAGAGGAGACACTGTGAGGGAAATGAGAGATGGGAGGGACGGGTGAGGGAGGGGGAAGGGAGGGGAAACTTCCAGGTGTTTAGGGAACTTCCACGAACGCTCTTACTTACTGACTAATTAGCAGTACTTACCTGTAGACACCTGAGAGAGAGAGAGAGAGAGAGTGTCCTTCCCTCTGTATAAGCTTTTGTTTTTCTTTCTTTTAAAACCTTAATTAAAACAAGGAAGGGGAGGGAGGGGGAGGCTGTGGAGGGGGCTAGGAGGTGGGGGGAGGGAGGGGAGGGGTGTGTGTGAGGGGAAGTTTGAAGGAGGGGGAGATTGTGGGGGGGGTTTGGAGGTGGGAGGGGAGGGGTGTGTGAGGGGAAATTTGAAGAAGGGGGAGAATGTGGAGGGGGCTAGGAGGTGGGGGGAAGGAAGGGAGGGGGGGTGTGAGGGAAAGTTTGAAGGAGGGGGGAGGATGTGGGAGGGGCTGGGAATTTGGAGAGGAGAGGGGAGGAAAGGCTGAGAGAAAGTTGGAGGGAGGGAAAGGATGTGGGGAGGGGGTCTAGCAGTGGGTGGGGAGGGAGGGGGGGTGGCAAGCGTGTGAGGAAGTTGGGGGTACAGGGAGGGGGGGGGACTAAGCTGTGGATGGGGAGAGGGGGGAGGGAGGGGGAAGACGTGGGGAAGGAGACTAGGTAGTGGGTGGGGAAGGGAGGGTGTAGGGGAGTGGGTGGGGGAGGGAGGGGGGGTGTGAGTTGTTGCCCCACCAATTACAGGCGTCAGGTGTTTGTCTTTCTCTCTCTCTCTCTCTCTCTCTCTCTCTCTCTCTCTCTCTCTCTCTCTTTTCTTTTTTTTCCGCCTTCCTCTTTCCTACTCTCTTTTTCTTTCTTACAGCTCTCTTCTCTTTTACTGTTGTCTTATTCGTTTTCCTGCCTTTTTTGTGCTTCTCTTTTCCCTTTGTTCCCGCTCTCTTTTCCTCCTCTCTTCCGTTCTTTTTTCCTGCCTTCCTCTGAACTTCTTCCTCCTCTCTAACTGCTCTCTTTTCTGAACTGCTCTCTTCTCTTAACTGCTCTCTTCTCATAAACTGTTCTCTCCTCTCAGCTCTTTTATCCATGTGTTTGCACTAAGAGGTCAAGGTCTAAAAAATAACACAGCAGAGTTTGTTTACATTTTTCTCAAGTGCGGAACGGCCCTTGCTCGATGGGGCCCTTCTGTACTTGTTGCTCGATAGGGCCGTTCTGTACTTGCTCGATAGGACCGTTCTGTACTTGCTCGATAGGGCCGTTCAGTACATGCTATATAGGGCCGTTCAGGATATGTCGACGCCTAAATTGTTCGTTTAGGGCAAAGCGAAGCGTGATGAGGTGGTGATGATGATAATGGTGATGATGATGATAATGATAATGACGATGATGATGATAATGTTAATAGTGATGATGATGGTTGATGATTAAATTGATGATGATGATGATGGTGATGATGATGATAATGACGATGATGATGGTAATGTTAATAGTGATGATGATGATGGTTGATGATTAACTTGATGAGATGATGATGATAATGATGATGGTGATGATAATGACGATGATGATGATGATGTTAATGAATATGATAACTAAGATGATGATGGTGATGATGATGATGATGGTGATGATGATGATGATGATGATGGTGATGATGATGATGATGATGATGGTGTTGTTGTTGATGATGATGGTGATGGTGATGATGATGATGATGATGGTGATGATGATGGTGTTGATGATGATGTAACCTGTCCTTAATTAGCCATATAAACACAAACAAAGCAGCTACAGAAGATATCAAAGCCACAGCCTCTCTTTGATGTGGTTGGGTGGAGGGGGGAGGGGGTGGGGGAGGGCAGGGGGGGAAGGGGGAAAGGGTGATGGAGGAGTGGAGGGAGGGGATGGTGGATAGATGGAGGGGTGGAGGATGAGGGAGGGAGAGTATGAAGGATCGAGGAAGGAGATGGTGTATGGATGGAGAGGGTGGGGGAGGGCAGGGGGTAGGGGTGATGGAGGAGTGTAGGGGGCGGATGGTGGATAGGTGGGTGGGGGTAGAAGTGAGAGGGAGGACGTGGGGGGCAGTGGGAGGGGTGATGGAGAAGGGGAGGGGGTGGTGGATAGGTGGGTTGGGGATAGAAGTGGAGGGGAGAGGGAGGGGTGGAGATATGGGAATGCAGGGGAGAGGATGGGGGGTGAGGGAAGGGTATAGGAGAGGGGTGATGGAGGAGGGGGGAGGGGGGATGCAGGATAGGGGTAGTGAAGGTTAGAGGAAACAGAAAACATAGATGGAATAGACAGAGAAATGGATGGAGAAAGAGAGACAGAAATGGTAGGGAAAGACTATCATCTCTCTCTCTTTCTCTCACACACACACACACACACACACACACACACACACACACACACACACACACACACACACACACACACACACACACACACACACACACACACACACACACACACACACACACACCAAAATAACACCCCCAGCTTATATGCCCCACCACCATCCATCAACACAAACTCTTTCCCAAACTTGTGTGTGTGTGTGTGACAAGTTTACCTGTCTGCTCATTAATCTCAGGTAATTGTACAGTCGCCGCCAATAATCCTGGCCCCCCTCCTGTCCCTCACTCACCCCTAACATCATACTTGTGTGTACAGAGTGGCTTGTACTTAGTGTGAGCTGTTGGTTTAGTCAAATAAGCACACCCAGCTTCCTAAACAGATATAATGAGCTCTTGATGTCAAATATGTGGACGGAAGTTTTGCAAGCGACTGTACACTGACCCCAAACTTCATCCTGTATGGGGTGTACCTGCCAGATGGCCCCCACAGTAGGAGTAGCTTGCCTGTGGTCGATGTGTCTGCTCACCACACCGACTGGGGTGAAGCAGGGACAGCTACCGCCTTGTTTTCTTCTCTTTTTCCTCGTTCACTTTGTTTTTTTCCCCCTATTTCTTTCCTTATCACTTTTTTTTTTAATTTATTCTTTATCATTCTTCCTCATACACACTACATTCACCCTTTTCTACCCTCTTCCCCACACACTGCTCTTCCTCTTTTTCACTCACCCTTTTTGCTGTTACTGATCTTTTCCGCGCACACACACACACACACACACACACACACACACACACACACACACACACACACACACACACACACACAGAATACAATGCCTTTACCCTTTTGCTTCACCTCTCTCTCTCTCTCTCTCTCTCTCTCTCTCTCTCTCTCTCTCTCTCTCTCTCTCTCAAATTCCCTTCCGTCCTATTTCCATCTCTCATCTCTGCTGTTTCCTTTTTCCTCCTATCTACCCTTCTTTCCTCCCAGTTTTCCTTCTCCCCTTCCTCTCAACCACCTTCCCCCTCACTCCTTTCCTCCCCTCTCTTTCCTTCACTCTTCATCCTTGCTTTCTCTCTCGTAATTTCTTTTCTCTTTCCTCAGTTCCTCCATTCCCTCTCTTCCCTCACTTTCTTCCCTCTTTCCTTCACTCTCCAGCCTCTCTCTTTCCTCCCTCTCACTTTTTTCTCTCTCTCCTTCACTCCTCCAACCTCTCTTCCCTTTCCCTTCCTTCACTGTTTTACCCTCTACTTCCTCTTCCCTCTTTGCTTATCCTTCCTTCCATCCTTCCTTCCAGCCATTCTTCCATCCTTCCTTCCATCCTTCCATCCTTCCTTCCATCCATCCTTCCTTCCTTCCTTCCATTCCTTCTTCCTTCCATCCCTCCTTCCCTCCTTCCAGCCATCCTTCCAGCCATTCATCCTTCCTTCCATCCTTTCCCATTTTTCCTCTCCCTTCCATCCTTCCTTCCATCCTCTCATCCTTCCTTCCATCCTTCCCCTTTTTCCTCCTCTCCCATCCTTCCATTGTCTTCTCCCTTACGATCTCCCCTCCCTCCCTCCCTTCCCTCCCTGTCATTACCCTCTGTTGCTTTTTCCCCTCCATTTGTGTTCACCCCTCCCCTTCTCCCTCCCCTCACCCTTCCCCTCCCTGTCCCTCCCCTCATCCTCCCTCTCCCTCCCCTCATCCTCCCTCTCCCTCCCCTCACTTAACCCTTTCCCCTCCTCCTTTATCACGTCATTTTTCTCCCCTCTTAACACGGCCATTTCCCCTCTCTCGTTATTCTGGTCCTTATTAGTCTCTCTCTCTCTCTCTCTCTCTCTCTCTCTCTCTCTCTCTCTCTCTCAAAAAAGTGATTAAATAACTGTGTACTCATTTTACCTGTATACTCATTTACCTGTATACTCCCACCACAGTCCCTCCTCCCACCACAGTTCCTCCTCCCACCACAGTTGCTCCTCCCACCACAGTTCCTCCACCCACCACAGTTCCTCCACCCACCACAGTTCCTCCACCCACCACAGTTCCTCCACCCACCACAGTTGCTCCTCCCACCACAGTTCCTCCACCCACCACAGTTCCTCCACCCACCACAGTCCCTCCTCCCACCACAGTTCCTCTCCCACCACAGTCCCTCCTCCCACCACAGTCCCTCCTCCCACCACAGTCCCTCCTTCCACCACAGTTCCTCCTCCCACCACAGTCCCTCCTTCCACCACAGTTCCTCCTCCCACCACAGTCCCTCCTTCCACCACAGTTCCTCCTCCCACCACAGTCCCTCCTCCCACCACAGTCCCTCCTGACAACACTCCACACCTGACAACACTCCTGTCTGTCTGTCTGTCTGTCTGTCTGTCTGTCTGTCTGTCTCTCTCTCTCTCTCTCTCTCTCCGAATTTATCGATTTTATAGAGAGAATTAGTCAGCATTTATATCGTATTATTTTTTTTAATTCCTGTAGGGTATTGGCAGGTATGTACACTTCTTCTTTTCCTAATTAGCAGGTAAGAGAGAGGCTTCAGGTGAGAGGAGGAGGGTTGAGTGAGGTGGCGAGGTAGGTGGGTGTGTTTTGTGGGTGTAGATTAGGGTGTTGTGAGGGAGGGGGAGGCCATGGATGAGATGGAGGGATGGAGGGGAGAGGTATATGAGAGGGGGGGGGGTGAGCTGGGAGCAGGGCAGTGAAATGGCGGGGGACAGGGCGACATGGAGACGATTTGTTTGTGGCCACCCCTTACGGGATTTAGGCGTCTGGCAATAGATAGGTATATGGAGGACGGGTGAGGGTGTAGTGGGTGTGGGTGTAAATTAGTGTGTTGTGGGCCCAGGTGTAGGACAGGTGAGGGTGTAGTGGGTGTTCTGTGGGTGGGTGTATCTCTCTCTCTCTCTCTCTCTCTCTCTCTCTATGTACATTAGGTTGGGGTATGTCCAGGGAGTGTCAGAAAAAACAAATCAAATTATTGCGATCGCGCACGACTCGACGGCGCGAATTTCTCGGAAAGTGCGACACGCGAGAATATGAGAAAAACATTATTTCGACGTTTTGGTCAGAATTGGTCACAGTGGACGCAGTAACTATATGAAAAGAAAAATAATGCGTGTGAATTGATAGATAGACAGATAGATAGAAAAATAGATAGTGTGTGTGTACTTAGCTTTCCTCCTCTTTTTTGGTCCTCTCTTATAGTGTTACTTTGGGTTAGGTTGTTCCTCGTCTCTCTCTCTCTCTCTCTCTCTCTCTCTCTCCCTCCCTGTCTTCCTCATTCTTCCTTATTTCTTGGTCTATATGTCTTCCCCCTTTTTTTTCGTATCCCCCCCAATATATTCTCATTCTCAGTGTCCCCCTCCCGGGTCTCATTCATCTTCATCTGTAACTTCTCTCTCTCTCTCTCTCTCTCTCTCTCTCTCTCTCTCTGTCTCTCTCTGTCTCTCTCTCTCTCAGGCCAATACTACTTTCCCTCCTCTTTTTCCTCCGCTTTCCTCCCGTCTCATTACCTCTCTTCCTCCACTCTTCCTCTTTTTCTCTCTCCCTTTCCTCCATCTCTCCAGTTCCTTACCTCTCTCTCTCTCTCTCTCTCTCTCTCTCTCCCCCCCCTTTCCTCCACTTCTCTCCCTCCTCAGTACCTTTCCTCCCTCCACTTTTCCCCTTTTTCTCTCCGTTTCCTCCACCTCTCCAATCTCACTCCTACCTTTCCTCCCCCCTCTTCTCTACCTCCCCACTAAATCTCCTCCCTCCACTTTCCCTTTCTCCCCTCCCTTTCCTCCGCCTCTCCAGTACTTTTCCTCCCTTTCCTCCCCTCCTCCCCACCACCTCCCCCTCCCCACCCTCCCCCTCTCAAAATAATGGGGGGTTTCTTGGAAGACCCCACCCACATTTTTACCTGCAAAGGGCGGGGTGGGGACAGGGTGGGGGTGGATGGGGAAAGGAAGGGTGGGGTGGGGTGTGTGGGGTAGGGTGGGGATCAGGTGGGGGTGGGTGGGGAGAGGAAGGGTGGGGTGGGGTGTGTGGGGTAGGGCTGAGAAAGGTAAAGCTGGGTGGGGAAGGCAAGATAGAGTGGGGTGGAGTGAGGCAGGGTGGGGAAGGGTGGGTGGAGTAGAGAAGGGTGGGGTGGGGTGGAGTGTTGGAGGGTTGGGGAAGGGTAAGGCAAGGTGGGGAAGGGCGAGAAAGGGGTGGGAGAAGGTGGGGAAGGGTGGGGAAAGCTGAGGAAGAATAGAGTGGGGAGGGAGAAGGTCGGGGAGGGTGAGGGAGTAAAAGACAGGATGGGGAAGGGTGGGGAGGGATGGGGAGGGGTCCTGAAAGATGGGGAAGTGAAAGGCAAGCTTGAGAAAGGTAAGGAAAGTAAGGTAAGCTGGGGAAGGGTGAGGTAGGGCTGGGTAGGATGAGAACTAGGAATGGAAGGGTGAAGTTTGGAAAGCAGGGTGAACTGAAACAGGGTGAAATTAGGGAGGGC
>NC_136983.1:1767165-1774665 GCF_032717465.1 Coenobita brevimanus | reverse complement strand
TTTATATAAAGGAGGAATGGAAATATACAGGTAAGAGTGAGAAAAGGTATGATAATGGAAGAGGTAAAGGAGGGGAGGACTGAGAGTGACACCATCATACTAAAAGACTAGAGTTTATGAGAGCAAGATGAGGTGGGGGTGGTGGGGGTGGAAATGTGAAGGGGTAGAGGGGTGGTGGGGTAATATTGAGTGGTGGGGGTAGTTGGATTGGTGAGGGGTGGAAGTTGGAGGGGGAGGGGGATGGATGGTGGGGGATGGGTAATACTGGGAGAGGTTGGGGGTTGGTGGGGAGGGGTTAATGTGAGAGGTTGGGGGGGTTGGTGGGGAGGGGTTAATGCGAGGGGTGGGGGATGGGGTGATATTAGTGGAGGGGAGGTGGTGGGGAGGGGGGGTTAAGTTGTCTTTCCCCTCATCTTTCTCACACCTCTTCCCCTCCTCTCTTCATCCATTCACCTTCCCCTCCTCTCCTCACCCCTCTTCTCCCTCTCTCTATTCATTTCCTCATTATTTCTACTCATTTAGTGCTGATATATTTTTTTTATCACCAAATTATCTTAAATAATTCTCTCTCTCTCTCTCTCTCTCTCTCTCTCTCTCTCTCTCTCTCTCTCTCTCTCTCTCAATATAAGTATGTAATTATATGTCATGTAGTGTTTATCTTCCCTTGTATGTAATTATTGCTGTTCGTAATAGATAGATAGATAGAAAGATAGATAGATAGAGCTTCATAATACAGAATAGAACACAAATCTCTAAATTTGCCACATCTGTTAGATAGATAGACGGATAGATAGATAGATAGATAAATAGATATAAAGAGATATTCAGTTTATTGTGAGCAGTGTATATCTCTCTCTCTCTCTCTCTCTCTCTCTCTCTCTCTCTCTCATGATGTAAAGGTGAATGTGGGAAAGAGTAAAGGGAAGGTAACACACACACACACACACACACACACACACACACACACACACACACACACACACACACACACACACACACACACACACACACACACACACACACACACACACACACACACAATTTAATGCAGAGGAGTGACGTTTGAGTGGTTTGGTGATGCCTTGAGAGAAAGTAAGAGAAGTGAGAGAGTGAGAAAATGAGAAAGAAGAGAATTGCAAACAGGTAAAAAAAAAAGATTGCACGAACATTGCACAGGTGATCAATTGCAGAGAGAGAGAGAGAGAGGAAATTGAGAGAGAGGGAGAGAGAGAGAGAGGAAATTGAGAGAGAGGGAGAGATAAGAGAAAGGAAACAGAAATATGTTGGAGGAAGAAAGAGAGAGAGAGAGAGAGAGAGAGAGAGAGAGAGAGAGAGAGAGAGAGAGCACAGGTGGTTCAAACTGTCACTATTCCGTACACGCGCACCACCTGCAGGGGGGGAGGGAGGGGGAGAAGAGGGGGGGGTTCGTAGATAGGGAGGGGGGTGGGAGGAAGGGTAGGGAGGGAGGGTAGAAGGAAGGGTAGGGAGGGAGGATAGAAGGAAGGGTAGGGAGGGAGGGTAAAAGGAAGGGTAGGGAGGGAGGGTAGAAGGGAGGGTAGGGAGGGAGGATAGAAGGAAGGGGTAGGGAGGGAGGATAGAAGGGAGGGTAGGGAGGGAGGGTAGAAAGGGAGAGTAGGGAGGGAGGGTAGAAAGGGAGAGTAGGGAGGGAGGGTTGAAGGAAGGGTTGGGAGGGAGGGTAGAAAGGGAGAGTAGGGAGGGAGGATAGAAGGGAGGATAGGGAGAGCAGGAGGAAGGGTAGGGAGGGAGGGTAGGGAGGGAGGGAGGATAAAGGGAGGAAAGGGAGGGATTATGGTAGGGAAGGTAGGCTATGTAGGAGGAAGGAGGTTAAGATTATTGGAGCATGGAGGAGGAGGAGGAGGAGGAGGAGGAGAAGAAGAAGAAGAAGAAGAGGAGGAGGAGGAGGTAGAGAGAGTATAAGGAGTTAAAGGAAGAGGAAGGAGGGATGAGAAAGAGTAGAAGGAGGAGGAGGAGGAGGAAGAGTAACAGGAAGAGGAAGTGGGAATAGAGGAAGAGTAGGGAGGAGGAAGTAGAGGAATTGAGAGAGAGAGAGAGAGAGAGAGAGAGAGGAGGAGAGGGGAGAGAAATAAGAAAAAGTGGGGAGTGGGGAGGAGAAAGGGTGGGAGTAAAGGAGGGAGGTTATTGGGGGAGGGGAAGATGGGGAGAAAGTTATCTTCCCATCCATAGTGTACCTGCTCTCTCTCTCTCTCTCTCTCTCTCTCTCTGTTGTCAATCCTTTCTATTTCCTCTGCAATTTCTTATGCTTCTCTCCATCCTATCTTTTCTCTCTCTCTCTCTCTCTCTCTCTCTCTCATTCCTTATCTTGTTTCTTTACCTCATTCGTTATCTTTATCTCTCCATTATCTTTTTCTCTCCCTCTCTCCATTATCTTTTTCTCTCTTTATCTCTTTTCTCTCTCTCCATCCTTATCTTTCTTTATTTATTTCTCCATCCTTATCTTTGTCTCTCCTTCCTTATCTTTTTCTTTCTCTCTCTCCTTCCTTATCTTTTTCTTTCTCTCTCTCCTTCCTTATCTTTTTCTTTCTCTCTCTCCTTCCTTATCTTTTTCTTTCTCCTTCCTTATCTTTTTCTTTCTCCTTCCTTATCTTTTTCTTTCTCTCTCTCCTTCCTTATCTTTTTCTTTCTCTCTCTCCTTCCTTATCTTTTTCTTTCTCCTTCCTTATCTTTTTCTTTCTCCTTCCTTATCTTTTTCTTTCTCTCTCCTTCCTTATCTTTTTCTTTCTCTCTCCTTCCTTATCTTTTTCTTTCTCTCTCCTTCCTTATCTTTATCTCCCCTTCCTTATCATTCTCTCTATCTTATTTCTTCTCTCTCTCTCTCTCTCTCTCTCTCTCTCTCTCTCCCCTTCCTTATCAGTTACTCTCTCATTCCTTATCTCTCTCTCTCTCTCTCTCTCTCTCTCTCTCTCTCTCTCTCTCTCTCTCTCTCTCTCCTTTATCTCCTCCCCCCCCTGGTATCGGACAGAACACCACTGACATAGAAAAATCAATGATGTGTGTAAAGGAAGGGCGGGAAAGGCTTCAGTGCTCCCTTCCTGCTGGTGTGGTGTGGTGTGGTGTGGTGTGGTGTTTGTGGGGTCGAGTGGAGTGTGGTATGATTTGGTGTTAGGAGGGAAGCTGGAAGGAAGAGGATGTGGTGTGGGGGTGTGGTGTGGTGTGGTGTTGTGGGATGTAGGTGGGGTGTGGTGTAGGTGGTGTGGTCTGGTGGTGTGGTGTTTGGGGGGTAGGTGCGTTATGGTGCAGGCTAGTCGTGTTCCGGTGTTGTGGTGTGGTGTTATGCCTATGTGATGTGGTGTATGATGGTGTGGTAGTGGTGTGGTATGGTGTGTGGTATGGCATGATGGTGTATGGTGTCGGTGTGCGGTGATGTGGTGTAATATTGACAATGATGTAGTGTCGTAAGGATGATGATGGTGATGGTGGTGGTGGTGGTGGTGATGGTGATGTGGTGAGAATAGTGCTGTATTGTAAGATGGAGCATATAGTGTGGTGTTGAGGGTATGGTGTTGTGGTGAGGGTAGTGGTATAGTGTGGTGTTGTGGTATGGTGTTATGGTGTTGTGAGTATGGTGTTATGGTGTTGTGAGTATGGTGTTATGGGTATGGTGTTGTGGGTATGGTGTTGTGGTATGGTGTTATGGTGTTGTGGTATGGTGTTATGGTGTTGTGAGTATGGTGTTATGGTGTGGGTATGGTTTTATGGTGAGGGTAGTGGTATGGTGTATGGGTATGGTGTTATGGTGTTGTGGGTATGGTGTTATGGTGTTGTGAGTATGGTGTTATGGTGTTGTGGTATGGTGTTATGGTGTTGTGGGTATGGTGTTATGGTGAGGGTAGTGGTATAGTGTATGGGTATGGTGTTGTGGGTATGGTGTTATGGTGTTGTGAGTATGGTGTTAGGGTGAGGGTAGTGGTATGGTGTATGGGTATGGTGTTATGGTGTTGTGGGTATGGTGTTATGGTGAGGGCAATAAAACACGAGGGAAGGCACCTGCAAACATATAATCTTAATGTTTGGTTAGTTTGTAGGAAAATCATTGTAATTTGTCAAGTTCAGTGTTAGGGTCAGAGAAGAAGGTTAAAGAGGACAGGAAGGGGTGGAAGCAGGGCAGTGTGTGTGTGTGTGTGTGAGAGAGAGAGAGAGAGAGAGAGAGCAGAAAGTGGAAGATGTGGGAGAATGAAAGAGCGAGAGAGAGTGGGGGGTTCTCTCTCTCTCTCTCTCTCTCACACACACACACACACACACACACACCGCTTTGAGTTAGGGGTCACTTGTATTGTTATGGTGACAGTATTGTGTGTATGTTACGCTTATTGTTGTTGTGGTGGTGGTGGTGTTATGGTATGGGAATGGCAAGTGGAATTGGTGTGGATTATACCAGTGGATGATATTAATTCCACACACCAATACCACCACCACCATCATCATCATCATCATCATCATCATCATCATCATCATCATCATCATCATCATTATTATTATCATCATCATTACTACCATCGCCATCATCATCATCATCATCCTACCATCGCCATCATCACCATCATCATCATCACTACCATCATCATCATCATCATCATCACCACTGCCACCACCACCACCACCACCACCACCACCACCATCATCATCATCATCATCATCATCATGACCACCACCATCATCATTATCACCACCACCACCACCATCATCATCATCATCATCATGACCACCACCATCATCATTATCACCACCACCACCACCATCATCATCATCATCATCATGACCACCACCACCATACTCCTCTTTCACCATCTGCACCATACTTTCAACCTCTTTGCACTGTACAGTAATTTAGTGTTTGATGCAGTAATTACTAACACACACACACACACACACACACACACACACACACACACACACACACACACACACACACACACACACACACACTGGAATATGAAATGCAAACTACGAGATTGTGATACCGAGAGAGAGAGAGAGGGAGAGAGAGAGGGTGAGAGGGAGAGGGAGGGGGGATAGGAAGGTGTACAGAAGAGAGGAATTGTTATAGAAAGCAGACAGCGATAGTCCTGTTGGTCCTTTCGCGGCTGTTAGTTTTAGGGAGGGTTATAAGTGACAGAATTACTATGTGAGTAAAAGACGAGGATAGAAAGGAGGAAGGTATAAGTTATGGTATCAGGGGAAGGGAAGAGAAGGGAAGGGAGGGGAGGTGGGTAGGAGAGGAAGGGGAAGAGAAGGGAAGGGAGGGGAGGTGGGTAGGAGAGGGAGGGGAATGGGAAGGTGTAATGTATTGGTAGGAAGGGAAGGGTAGGGAAGGAAAGGGTAAGGAAGGGAAGAGAAGGGAAGGGAGGCGAGGTGGGTAGGAGAAGAAGGGGAAGAGGAAGGTGTAAGGTATTGGTAGGAAGGGAAGGGTAGGCAAGGAAAGGGAAGGGAGAGAAGGAAAGGGAGGGGAAGGGAGGCGAGGTGGATAGAAGAGGAAGGGGAATTGAAAGGTGTAACTAATTAGAAGAGGGAAGGTAAGGAATGAAGGTACTGAGTCTGAAAGTAACACAGTACCTACATAAACTTAGTAACATTTAGACAGGCCTACCGACAAGTACCAGCCCTCGGTAGCGTGGGTCTCTCAGGACGGCGAAGCGCGGGGGCGAGAAAGGCAGGCCCAAGTTTCTTATATGCTTCTTCATCTCAGGCCACGGGTTTTATCAGTAGTTGTGATGATAAGAGGCCTGTAGCGACCGGTGTCTGTATTATATGTGGGTAGATAAGATAAAAGACTTACATATTTCTTTATTTGTATGCATAGGCTTTGATCGGTAGTTGTGTTGGGTATATTGGTTTCGTTTTTGTCTTGGAGGGAGCGATTTGCGGGCTCCTGGCCTTTGGTTCCTTCTTCCATGCATAAAAAAAAAAATATGAGAGATTTAAGCAGCCTCTGTGTTTTTTTACTCTCTCTCTCTCTCTCTCTCTCTCTCTCTCTCTCTCTCTCTCTCTCTCTCTCTCATTTATATATAGTGATAATGGGTGTTTACACTTGATAGTACACTCAATTAAACAATAAATGGTTGATAAAAAGGCATTAAATTAACCAGTAGATTAATTTACAATAATGCTGGATAACTGAATCGGTAAATAAATGAATAAATAAAGCAGAAGCGTTTGGGAGCCGAATGCTAATCGCCCGCCAAAATATGTTGCTGGATAATGTACAAGTTACCTACAAACGAGATGTAAAGAAACTCGTTAAACTCTACGGAATACAGTCACCGCGTTTCGCCCAAAAGCCGGTCCATGTTAAAAAATATGACTCACGCACACACACGCACACGCACACACGCACACGCACACTGCCGGTCGTGGTGGACAATTGCCCATTATTTTATATTGAAATTTTGACGATCTGGCCACGCAGTTCAGGAAAATGGCCCACGTCTATGAGCGATATCATAAACCTCTCTCTCTCTCTCTCTCTCTCTCTCTCTCTCTCTCTCTCTCTCTCTCTCTCTCTCTCTCAGTATCCTCCGGGACTGATAATATAACAGTGCAATGGGGCAGAGAAGGGAGGGGGAGGGGGGGGCAGGAACATCACACCATCTACAGTAGCGTCCAAAAGTTTACCCACCTTTCTTGCCCTCCCTTTTTCTCCCTTCCTCCCTTAAACACAAACAGCGTATCCTCCCTTTTTAAACCCCCCCCCCCTGTGTAGTGGGTCTCATACTGCAATCACATAAAAATACTTCATGTTATTGGTACCGACGGACAGCACGGAATTGCCAGGTAACTTTTGCACCCACCTGTACGGTAGTTAATTACAGGTGGGCTACGTGAACTGTAATCCTCGGCGTGGTGGTTAGAGGGCGATGATCGGGCTGCTGTACCGTCACTGCACCCTCACTGTACCGTAGTGTGTCTTCACTGTACCCACACTTATCCACATTGTACCCTCACTATACCGTAATTCATCTGCACTGTACCCCCACTTCGATCACTGTACCCCCACTGTACCGTAACTGTACCATCGCTGTACCGTAGTCTGTCTTCACTGTACCCACACTGATCCACATTGTCCCCTCACTGTACCGTAATTCATCTGCACTGTACCCCCACTGTACCTTCATTCTACCACACTGTACCCTACTGTACCGTCACTGTAACTTCCTCATGTGTCAGAGTGAGTCCTGAGTGAAGCAGTGACTCCCTCATTTGTCAGAGTGTCTGGTAAATGACTTGGCTTAATTTGCGTCAGGTGTGTCCCTAATTGATACGGAGACGCCAGGTGCCCCTACGAGGATGGGGGGGGGGCAAAGGGGGCTGTCATCCCCCCCCTTTTGTTCCCTTCCCCTGTTGCTTTCTGGAGCGTAGGTACCCGGGTCTAGGCTCTCAATCCCGACATTTAAAGCGATGGTGACCAGCCTCCCCCGCCCCTGAATGGCGTTATGTGACCTGTAAACCCCCACCTCCCCTTTG
>NC_136983.1:1754665-1759665 GCF_032717465.1 Coenobita brevimanus | reverse complement strand
CCTGCTGACGTGTAGTGGCGTTTGGATTACCTGAACAAATGTAATTAATTAACGTGAGACAGGTGTGGGGGTTACCTGTGTGGGTGGTGGGTGGGCAGTGGGGGATGGGGGGAGGTTGGAGTGGGGGAAGGAGGGGTGGAAGGCTGGGGATGGGGTGGAGAGAGTTGCAGTGGGGGGGGGGTGATGGGAGGGGATGGAGAGAGGGTTGTAGTGGAGATGGGGAGGGAGAGGTTGGAGTGGGGGGAGTGATGGGTGGGGGTGGAGATGGGGTTGTGAGTGGAGATGGGGGTGGAGGGAGAGGTTGGAGTGGAGGAAGGAGGGGTGGAAGGCTGGGGGTGGGGTGGAGAGAGAGTTGCAGTGGGGATGGGGGGAGGGGGAAAGGTTGGAGTGGGGGAAGGGAGTGATGGGAGGGGATGGAGAGGGGGTTGCAGTGGAGATGGGGGTGGAGGGAGAGGTTGGAGTGGGGGAAGGGAGTGATGGGAGGGGATGAAGAGAGAGTTGTAGTGGGGCGTGGGGGGAGGGAGGGGTTGGAGTGGGGGAAGGGCGTGATGGGTGGGGGTGGAGAGGGGGTTGTGAGTGGAGATGGGGGTGGAGGGAGAGGTTGGAGTGGGGTAGGGATGGATGGAGGATGGGGTTCTGTGTGGGAGGGGGGTGGGAGGGGTTGCAGTGGGGGATAGGGGATGGAGAGAGAGGTTGATGTGTGTTGCAAGTGGAGTGGAGGAAAGGAAGGAGGGAAGGGTTGGGGGTGAGGTTGGATAGAGGGGTTGTAGTGGCGGATTGGGGGGTGTAGGGAGGGGTTGCAGCGGGGGAGGGGGGTTGAAGTATGGGGAGGGAGGGGAGGGGTGTTGGGGTAATCTAGAAAGGTAACAGAGAAAAATGGGGGTGGGGAAATGGAGGAGGGAAGGGAAAGGTGGGTAAAAGGAAGAGCAAGGAGGGTAAAGGATGGAAGAAGAGACAGGAAAAGAGAATGTTTGAAGGGAAGAAGGGATGAAGAACAGGAGGGAGAAGGGAGGAAAGGAGGAAAAGATGAGGGAAGAGGAAGGAGGGTAATGGGAAGAGATGACTGAAGGGAAAGGAGTGTAAAAGGAAGAGAAAGGAGGGTAAAGGAAGGAAGAAGAGAAAGAGGAGAAGAGAGCGGGTGAAGGGAAGAAGGGACGAAAAACCAGAGGAAGAAGGGAGGGAAGAGGGAAGAGGTGCGAGAAGAGGAAGGAGACGTGGAAGAAGGATATGAGAGGAGGTGAAAGAAGAGTAGAGGATGGAATTGTGGGAGGGGGAGGAGAGGAAGAGGGGAGAGAAGGAAAGGAAGGTAGAAATGAAGAGAGGAAATGTGATTGACGAAAGAGGAAAGGGAGGGCAAGAGGAAGAGGAGACTAAGGGAGACATGAGGAGAAAAAGAAAGAGGAGAAGCAAGGGGAGGAGGAAGAGGGAAAGGATTGAGGTGGAAAGGAAGGAAGGAAGGAGGGAAATGTGCTCGAGGGAAGAGGAAAATGAGGGCAAGAAGAGGAAGAGGGAAAGGAGGAAGGTGGAAAGGAAGGAGAGAAATGCGCCTGGAGGAAGAGGAAAGAAGAGGAAGAGGAGAGGAAGGAGGGAAGTGTGCTTGGAGGGGCTGGGTTGGTGGGGTCACTTCTTTTACCAACTTTGATTATGAAGTCCTGTGAGAGGCTGTAAATACCACCTGCACCACCACCTGCACCACCACCACCACCCACCTAACTTTCCTACCCCCACCCTAACCCACCCCACCCCAACCCACCCTACCTCAGGCCATATAAAGTTAACCCCATTTACCCACCCTCTTAACCTCAATCAAAACCCCACCCAATCCAACCCAACCTGACCTCTCTCACGGTGACCTGTCCTGACCTACCATAACCCAGCCCCACCTAACCCCACCCAACCCACCCTCAACCCACCCCAACCCACCCCACCCCAAAATAACCCGTCCTGAATTTTAACACATAATATTAAGAGGTATACAAGAAGCATCATTGGCTGTGTGTGTGTGTGTGTGTGTGTGTGTGTGTGTGTGTGTGTGTGTGTGTGTCTTTCCCACCCACCCACCGCCCACTCGTCTCCCCTCATATATTTCCCCTCACGTCCCTCCCATCACTCTCACTCCACCCTCACGCTCCTCCTTCTCCCTTCCATTTTATTCTCCCAGGCCTTCCTCTTTGCACACCTTTCCTTCCTTCCTTCCTTCCTTCCTTTACACACCTGCTTTCCTTCCTTCCTTCCTTTACACATCTGCTTTCCTTCCTTCCTTTACACACCTGCTTTCCTTCCTTCCTTCCTTTACACACCTTTCCTTCCTTCGTTCCATCCTTTACACACCTGTTTTCCTTCCTGCCTTCCTTCCTGCCTTTACACATCTGCTTTCCTGCCTTCCTTCCTTCCTTCACACACCTGCTTTCCTTCCTTCCTTCACACCTTTCCTTCCTTCCTTCCTTCCTTCACACACCTTTCCTTCCTTCCTTCCTTCACACCTTTCCTTCCTTCCTTCACACACCTTTCCTTCCTTCCTTTCTTCCTTCACACCTTTCCTTCCTTCCTTCCTTCCTTCCTTCACACACCTTTCCTTCCTTCCTTCCTTCCTTCACACCTTTCCTTCCTTCCTTCCTTCACACCTTTCCTCCCTTCCTTCCTCTACACACCTGCTTTCCTTCCTTCCTTCACACACCCTTCCTTCCTTCCTTCCTTTACACACCTGCTTTCCTTCCTTCCTTCACACACCTTTCCTTCCTTCCTTCCTTTACACACCTGCTTTCCTTCCTTCCTTCACACACCCTTCCTTCCTTCCTTCCTTTACACACCTGCTTTCCTTCCTTCCTTCACACACCTTTCCTTCCTTCCTTCCTTTACACACGTGCTTTCCTTCCTTTACACTTATTTTTTACCTAACGTCACTTCCTCTCCCTTTTCTTCCCTTCCTTCCTTCCTTCTTTCTTTCTTTTTTTCATTTTTGCCCCGTTCATACCGTAACTTCTTTCCTTCTTCCTTCATCTTCCTCATGGGTCTTCCCTTCATCTTTCCTCCTCCTCTCTTTTCTTCCTTCTCTTTTCCATATCTCAGGCTTTCACGTACTTACCTTCCTCTCTCTCTCTCTCTCTCTCTCTCTCTCTCTCTCTCTTCGTTACATTGCCTCCTTTCTTTCACTTCCTTTTTGTCTTCCTCTCTCTCCCTTCCCTCACCCTTCCTTCTCCCTTTTCTTCCTTCCTCTTCTCCACATCTTATACCTTTACAGACTTACTATCCTCCCTTTCTCTTCATTTTTCTTCCTCTCTCTCCCTTCCTTCACCCTTCCTTCTCCCTTTTCTTCCTTCCTCTTCTCCATATCTTATACCTTTACAGACTTGCTATCCTCCCTTTCTCTTTCTTTCTTGTCACTTCCTTCTTTATTTTCTTTACTGAGTTTCCTCTCTTCTCTTTTCCTCTCTCTTTTCTTCTCTCTCTCTCTCTCTCTCTCTCTCTCTCTCTCTCTCTCTCTCTCCAAATTTTTCGTTCCTCCCCTCCTCCTCTCCCTCCTTCTCTCTTCCTCATCCCTTCCTTCGTTTTTTGGTGCCCTTCCCTCTTTCTATCTTTCTCTTGCCTCTTCCCTCCCTCTCTCTCTCTCTCTCTCTCTCTCTCTCAAAGGAAAATCAATGATGTGAAAAGCAAAAATGAAAGGTAGGCAGCCCAGGCCCGACCCTAGTGGTGTGGTGTGGTGTGGTGTGGTGGGGTGTGGTGTGGTGGGGTGGTGTGGGGTAGTGGTGTGGTGTGGTGTGGTGTGGTGTAGTGGTGTGGTGTTGCGTGGTGTAGTGGTGTGGTGTGGTGTGGTGTGGTGGTGGGGTGTGGTGGTGTGGTGGGGTGTTGTAGGGGGTCTCCTTCACCCACGAGAATACGGCTTCTAGTCCATGAGGGAGGGAAGGTTCCATCGTGGTATCATTATTATTGTTATTTTGGTTGGTGTTTATGGGGGGGAGGGGCTGGTGGGGTGATGGGGAGGGTGGGGGTGAGGGGCTGGTGGGGTGATGGGGGTGGGGGCGAGGGGGCTGGAAGTGTTATGTGTGGGGGTGCAAGGATGTGATATGGGTGGGGGTTGCGGGTGTGATATAGGTGGAGGTGGGAGGGGGGTGGGGTGAGGCTGTAGGAGGGGGGGGTGAATGGATGGGTGAAGGGGGAAGTTTGGGGGGTGAGGCTGGAGGTTATATATGGGTGGGGGTGCAGGGGGGTGATAGGAGTGGTTGGACAGGTGGGGGTGATATGGGTGGGTGGGTGGGTAGGGGGTGGGTGTGGATAGTGATATGGGTGGAGTGAGAGTCATTACCCTAAGTGATGAAGGGGGGTGGGGTCAGGAGAGATGGAGGGAAAGAGGAAAATGGGTGGACGATAATAATAATAATAATAAATAATAATAATAATAATAATAACGCTAATAATACAGAAATAAAGGTAGTAAAAATACCTTAATTATTTAGGTGCAGATTATCCCTCCACCTCTCACTACTGGCTGCACCATAACTACCCTCCCCCGCCCTAGGGATACTGTAGGCACCATCATTTAGGAGCTGCGGGTATTGTGGCACCATAAATTACGCCACAATAAATAGTTATGTTGGGTTATTTTGTAGACATTGGTGGGAGTGATGAGGCTGGAGTGTATGATGTGTTTACCTCTCCTCACTCAGTTTACCTGTCCGCTACCTGACTCTTGCCTCACCTTACCTTTCCTTACCTTACTTCACCTTTACTTTACCTTGCCTTATCTTAACTTCATCTCAACGGACCACACCTCACCACACCTCAGCACACCACACCACACCACACCTCAGCATACCACACCACACCTCACCTCACCACACCACACCACAACACCTCCCCTTCCCACACCACACCTCCCTTCCCCTCCCCTCCCCTCACCTCACCTCACCACACCACAACACACCACACCACACCTCCCCTCACCTCCACCTCACACCACAACACACCTCACCTCACCTCACCTCACCACACCTCACCACACC
>NC_136983.1:1744665-1747165 GCF_032717465.1 Coenobita brevimanus | reverse complement strand
AGGGGAAGAACAAGGGAGGGAGATGAATGCCGTGGATCTGTGTTGACTATTGTTTGTAGCTGGTGAAAAGACTCTCTCTCTCTCTCTCTCTCTCTCTCTCTCTCTCTCTCACACACACACACACACACACACACACACACACACACACACACACACACACACACACACACACACACACACACACACTGTTTTCTTTCCTGTATGTCTTCTTTACCTCGTAGGCTATTTTCTTTAATATTTTCTCTAATTCTCTTACTATCTCAATTTCTAAATCACGTCTATCCTTCCATCCTTCACTGCCACTCTCCTATCCTCTCCCTTGCTTCATTCACCTCTCTAGCCACTCTCCCCTCTCCCTGCTCCTCCCTCACTCCATCCCCCCTTCCCTCTCCTCCCCCACTCCTGCCCGAACCCCTCATCCACTCTCCCCTCCCCCATTCCTCCATCACCCCCTTTCCTCTCCTTTCCTCCCCTCCCCCATTCCTCTTCACCTCATTCCCTCTTCTTTCTTCCCCTCCCCCATTCCTCCTTCACCTCCTTTCCTCCCCTCCCCCACTGCTCCATCACCCCCTTTCCTCTTCTTTCTTTCCCTCCCCCTTCCCTTTCTCCATCACCCCACCCCTTTCCCCTGCCCTCCCCTCTCCCTCCCTCTCCCTCCACTCCGTCACATCAAGGCGAGGCTGTGGCTTTGATATTCTCGTGAGTTGGTTTGTTTGGGTTCATGTGGCAAAGAGTCATTACGTAATTATCATCATCATCATCATCATCATCATCACCACCATCTTTATTGTCATCACTACCATCACCACCACCACCACCACTATCATCATTATCATCATCTTCATCATCATCACCACCATCTTCATTGTCATCACCACCACCATCTTCATTGTCATCACCACCACCACCACTATCACCATCATCATCATCATCATCATCATCATCATCGTCATCATCATCATCTCCACCATATTCAGTGTCATCATCACTACCCTCTTCATTGTCATCACCACCACCACCACCACCATCATCATCATCATCATCATCATCACCACCATATCATCATCTTAATCATCACATTAGTCACCACTCACTTGGTCCATCACCCTTTTATTGTTTATTTCCCTCAACTATGAAATAAACAAAATATAAACGAACAAATCACTGTGGCAAGACTCGAAGAAAATGGAATCTTCTCCTATGGCTCCGTTAAAGAAAAAGAATAGAGGGGTAACTTTAATAACTTCACAACTCTATTATTCTTCGGTACTTTAAGGCCGAAAACGTTGATACAGATTCTGGGACCCTTGGGAGTTTTTGTGCTAAGTTTTATCAGAATTGGTCCAAGCGTGTAATAGGAGTACCAGGACAAACCCTTATACAGACAGATACCGGTGCATTATTATATAGATCCCCACTATCAGGGAATAGGAAAATTAAGAGAGGGGAAAAAGGGAGGAAAATTGATTGGTAAAGAACATGGTGGATGATCGATTGTGTAAGAAAAAAAAGAAAGAAAAAAGATGAGAAGGTGCAAAGACTGGAGAGGCGAATGAAGGAGTGAGACAAAAATAGACCCGAAATAAGACAAGGATAGTTGAGGATAGTGCAAGAGAGAGAGAGAGAGAGAGAGACAGACAGACAGACAGACAGAGAGAGAGAGATGGAACTGAGCCTGTAGGAGAAGAAGAAGGGGAGAGAGAGGATAGTAAGAGAGATGGAAGAGGAGAATGAGAGAGATGAATGGCGACTGGGGGAGAATACGCACTGTAGGGAAGAAGGGGAGGAAGATGGATGTGGAGAGAGAGAGAGAGAGAGAATGTGTGATTGATTGATTGTTCGTAAGTACATAATATCATCCCAGTTATTTTTACCTGATATTTGTAATTCTTAAGCACAATTTATACAGATACAACGAAAATGATCAGAACCGATAGTTTTACACGCGATTTGGGAGGAGGAGGCGACCGAGGATGAGGTGGAAGGATGGAGTTGAGAGATACGGTATATGAGGGAGGGGGGAGTGAGTTGGGGGGAGGGCAGTCAAATGGTGGGTGACAGAGCGACTTGGAGGCGTCTTACCTGCGGCCACCCTTTTGCGGGATTAGGGCGTCGGGCCATAGATAGATAGATAGGTAGGTAGATAGATAGATAGAGTTTAGCTGATGGTAGGGAGTTTTATTAATGTCGATTTTTCAACTTCTTGCCCGAAATTCAGAAGTGGCGTATTCCGTCCTTAGGCTTATATATAAAACTCCTTGCCAGGGTGTATTGCGTGTTGCAGTGAGTTGCATTAAGTGGCAAAGGACGTGACGGTGTTGCAGAGTTGCTTTAAGTGGCAAAGTACGTGAGCAATGTTGCAATAGGACGGTAATGTTGCAGCAGTCAGGATGTTAAGATGTAAAGGAGACGGCCATATCTCCCACCGTGGTATAAGATGCTAAAAATACCACCTTTAACGCCAGTACGCCAGATCTGAATGAGACAGCACCAGCAGGAT
>NC_136983.1:1719665-1737165 GCF_032717465.1 Coenobita brevimanus | reverse complement strand
GGGATGGTGAGAGGGAGGGAAGGAGGGAGGGATGAAATGGTGGGGCGGAAGGAAGCCTGAAAAGTGTGTGTGTGTGTGTGTGTGTGTGTGTGTGTGTGTGTGTGTGTGCGGGCTGTCATATATCCACATTACCGTCATCTCCACGCTCATCTCCACCTCTCTCTCTCTCTCTCTCTCTCTCTCTCTCTCTCTCCAGCAGATGACCTCACTATTAAACGCTTCCTTCATCCCTCCTTCATAATTAGAGAGAGAGAGAGAGAGAGAGAGAGGGAGAGAGAGACTGCCTTTAATTATAGTGTTTTTGAGTTACTGTGTGTGTGTGTGTGTGTGTGTGTGTGTGTGTGTGTGTGTGTGTGTGTGTGTGAGAGAGAGAGAGAGAGAGAGAGAGAGAGAAACCATCATGTCACCTCTCATCCCATTCCTCATCATTCCTGTCATTACCTAGAGAGGTGATGATGAGGGAGGTGAGGGGGAGGGGAAGGGAGAGGAGGGAGGGGGAGGGGAAAGGAGAGGAGAGGGTTGAGGGGAGGGGAAGAGAGAGGAGAGAGGCGAGGGGAGGGGATTATGGCGGAGGTGTGATGGGGGAAGTGAGGGGGAGGGGGAAGGAGCGGAAGAAAGTGATGGGGAGGGGAAAGGAGAGGAGGGGGGTGAGGGGATGATATGGGAGGTGAGGGGGAGGAGAGAGGGGAGGATGGAGGTGAGGGGGAGGGGAAGTAGATGAGGGAAGGGTGCGGAGGGAGGGGACGGGAGAGGAGGGGAGTTGGGAAAGGGGGGGAGGGGGAAAGAGGAGTAGGGGGAGATGAGGGGAGGGGGGAGGAGATGAACGTGGTAATGAGAGGGTGGGTGAAATGATGGGACGGATGGGAAAGGATTGAGAGAGATGAAGATAGTCGATGAGGGTGAGGAGTGAGCAATGACGGGGAAATGAGAGAGAGAGAGAGAGAGAGAGAGAGAGAGAGAGAGAGACAGCTCCTCAACACCAGATTATTGTTCTCTTTGACTAAGCTTATTACATTCTGTGTGTGTGTGTGTGTGTGTGTGTGTGTGTGTGTGTGTGTGTGTGTGTACGTTCAGACTCCATTACGCTTAGTGCATGACATTATAAAAATTACCTCACACACACACACACACACACACACACACACACACACACACACACACACAGCGTTAGTAATTAGTCTGTCTGTCTGTCTGTCTGTCTGTCTGTCTGTCTCTCTCTCTCTCTCTCTCTCTCTCTCTCTCTCTCTCTCTCTCTCTCTCTCTCTCTCTCTCTCTCACACACTTAAACAGATAGCAATTACATATACATAGATTAAAACATATACACCTCTTGTAAACTGTCCATGCGCGGTATACACTGCAAATACATTCCCCTCTCACTCCGTAAACCGCATACAAACTCCCCATGCCTCTGTCCTAACGGTCCCGGGTTCGATTCTCGGCTGGGGCAGGGAACAGTTTAAGGATTTGACTTAAAGTAGAATTTAGGGATATACCATAAGATCCGCCGACATGTCTTAAAAATCTATCTATCTATCTATTGCCAGACGCCTTAATCCCGTTTGGGGTGGCCACAAACAAATCGCCTCCAAGTCGCCCTGTCCCCCGCCATTTCACTGCCCTGCTCCCAACTCACACACCCCTCTCTCATGTACCTCTTCACCCCATCCCTCCATCTCATCCTCGGCCTCCCCCTCCCTCTTCCCCCCTCCACCTCCCTCACATACACTCTCTTCGTCAGTCTTTCACCCTCCATCCTCTCCACATGGCCAAACCACCTCAGTGTGTTCCTCATAACGCTTCCTATCACATCCACATCCACACCACAACGCTCCTTTATATCCTCATTCGTCAGCCTGTCTCTCCATGTGACTCCACAGGCTCCTCTTAAATAACTCATTTCCACTGCTCTCACTCTTGACTTGTGTCTTTCCAACAACGTCCAAGCTTCACTTCCATACGTTAGGGTTGGTATCACAATACTGTCATGTAGTAACTTTTTCACTTCCATGTTCACTTCTCTGTTTCTTATCACTGCTTTCAAAGACCCCGCTAATACCAGTACACCAGTCCTGTATGAGACAGCCCTAGCATGTATTCAATATGGACGGTGGGTGTTAGCGCCGAAGTGGTGACATGTGGAGGTGTATTTGTGGGATGGGGGAGTGTGTGGGTAAGCGAGGAGGGGATGAGGAGAGAAAGGGAGGGGATGAGGGGGATGGGGAGAGAAAGGGAAGGATGAGGGGGAGGATAAGGTAGAGGATGAGGGCGATGGTGAAGGAATGGGAGTGGATGAGGCGAGGGGGAGGGTAAGGGTGTGAGGAGGGAGAGTAAGGGAGGGGGAGAGGGTGAGGGGGAGGATAAGGGAGGGGAGGGTGGGGGTGAGGGGGTCGCGATATCGTGATAGGCCGGATATAAAAGTCAATTTAGAGTCAATTTTCGGTAATGGTGTGTGTGTGTGTGTGTGTGTGTGTGTGTGTGTGTGTGTGTGTGTGTGTGTGTGAGAGAGAGAGAGAGAGAGAGAGAGAGAGGTGAAGTGAGAGAGGTGAAGTGAGAGTGGTACAGGTAATTCCAGAGAGAGAGAGAGAGAGAGGTGAAGTGAGAGAGGTGAAGTGAGAGTGGTACAGGTAATTCCAGAGAGAGAGAGAGAGAGAGCTACAAAGGTGAGAGTGGTACAGGTAAATGCGTGAGGTAGAGTGACAGGTAAGGTACTCGCTCATTAATTAACCTGTAATTTATGAGCCAGGTAAGGGAGGGAGCTAGCCGTAGGGAGAGGAGGGTGGGGTGTGGCGGGGGAGGAGGGAGAAGAGGGAGGGAAGGGGAAGAGGAAGGAGGTAAAGAGGAAGAGAAGATAAAGGAAAAGAGGAGGGAGGGAAAGAGGAAAGGAGGAAGTAAAGAGGAAGGAGAGGAGGGACGTTAGAGAGGAAGAGGAAGGCAAGAGGAAGAAGAGGACAAGAGGAGGAAGAGGAACAGAAGGAATGTGGAAATGAAGGAGGGAGGTGGAAGTGAAGGAGGGATGTGGAAGAGAAGAATGAATGTGGAAGTGAAGGAGGGATGTGAGAGTGGAGGAAGGGGATGGAAGTGAAGGAGGGATGTGGAAGTGAAGGAATGTCATCATCATCATCATCATCATCATCATCATCATCAGGGGGCCAAACCACTACTTGGAAAACCGACAGGAATGTGTGTGTGTGTGTGTGTTTGTGTGTGTGTGTGTGTGTGTGTGTGTGTGTGTGTGTGTGTGTGTGTGTGTGTGTGTGTGTGTGTGTGTGTGTGTGTGTGTGTGTGTGTGTGTGTCTGCACCCAAACGCAGGTACAAACACAAAAAATTTTTCTATCTAAAGGCGAAAAGAGGGAGAGAGAGAGGTTCTGTCTGTCTGTCTTTCTGTCTGTCTATCTGTCTGTGTGTCTGTCTGTCTGTCTTCAGGAATGAGTGTTTTTGTCATGTTCAGATTCAAAAATAAATTCTGTCTAGAGGCGGTGGGTGTGGAGAGAGTTTGTCTGTCTGTCTGTCTGTCTTTCTGTCTCTGTCTGTCTGTCTGTCTTTCTGTCTCTCTCTGTCTGTCTCTCCCTGGACTTCCTTGTCGATGATGATTTGCACTGAACTTATCACACAAGTTTGATTCTCTCTCTCTCTCTCTCTCTCTCTCTCTCTCTCTCTCTCTCTCTCTCTCTCTCAAAAATAACTTCACTTCCTTTTCCTTATGTTTTTGTTTATATTTCCTTCCTTCCCTTCACTTCCTTCCCTCTTCCCTTCGCTCCATCTTTCCTTCCTTTCCTGCTCACTTCTTCTCATCCTTTCACTTTCCTTACATTTCCTTTTCTTTCCCCTCCCTTTCCTTCACTTCCTTGCCTTCCTCCAATTTCCCTTCCTCTTCCTTCATGACTTCTCTTTCACACTTTCCTTTCTCCTTTCCCTTCCTTCACTTCCACATTCCAATCCTTCCACCTATCCTTCATCTCACTTCCTTTCTCATACCTTTTCCTTTCCTTCCTCCTTTCCCTTCATTTCTCTTTAACATCCTCCCACCTTCCTTTCATGTACATTTCCCATACATTTCCCTTTTCTTCCCCACCCCACCTTCCTTCACTTTCTTCATTGTGTATAAATATGTATGTATGTATGTTTATGTCTTGATTTTACTCTTGAACGACAGGTATGAGTTCTTTTGTCACGTTGCTATGATTTTCTTTTAGGGTAATCAGTCAGTTAATTTCTTTCCCTCCTCCTCCTCCTCCTCCAGTTTCCCTCCATCTTTCCCTCCCCCTTCCCTCCATCCCACCCCCAAACTCCTCCTCCCGTTTTCATTATCTGCTAAGACTTTTATCCCAGACTGGTTTATTTTTCTCCTCAGTGGTTGAGTATTACCCTCGCCAGGTAAATTGGAGTGGGTGGTTACGGCGCAGGTGGTTTATCTTTATTAGAGAGAGAGAGTGAGCGAGAGAGAGAGAGAGAGAGAGAGAGAGAGAGAGAGAGAGAGAGAGAGAGAGAGAGAGAGGCCTCTATATATTAACCACACACCTTTCACCTGTCCAACGCAATCAGTAATCTTGCATGCCTGGGCCTCACTCTGCACTGCAATATTAAGTCAAGTGGTGGTGCAGTGTGGTGGTGGTGGTGGTTGTGGTGGTGGTAGTAGGGGTAATAGTAGTGGTAGTAACAGTAGTAATAATTGTAGTAGTAGTAGTAGTGGTAGTAGTATTAGTGGTAGAGGTGGTGGCGGTGGTATTGGTGGTGGTAGTGATAATGGGGATGGTGATTATTGATGAAGTGGTGGTAGTAGTAGTAGTAGTAGTAGCAGTAGTAACAGTAGTGGTGATAGTAGTGTTATTAGTAGGATTGACAATACTTGCCACCCACTTCTATAATCCACAACTCCCCCACCCATCACACACCCCCACCACAACACTAACCATTACACACAATATTATCACCACAACCGTGCAAATGATATGTTACTAAGAGCGGTGTGTGTGTGTGTGTGTGTGTGTGTGTGTGTGTGTGTGTGTGTGTGTGAGAGAGAGAGAGAGAGAGAGAGAGAGAGAACATGGTCTGTTGTCATTTAGTTGCGGAGGTAAGAACACCACACCACACCACACCACACCACACCACACCACACCACACCACACAATGCAGGGTAGAACATCTCTCTTAGGGCGGGGTGAGATAGGAGTTAATATCCACATACACACATACACAACTAAATCCCCTTCCTAAACGTACACAGACCCATAACACACACACACACACACACACACACACACACACACACACACACACACACACACACACACACACACACACACACACACACACACACACACACACACACACACACAGAACTTAATATCCTCATACACACACATACACAACTAAATCCCCTTCCCTAAACGTACACAGACCCATTACACACACACACACACACACACACACACACACACACACACACACACACACACACACACACACACACACACACACACACACACACACACACTACACTGTCCTCTTTAACGCAGCTCCCCCATCACTACTGTTGAATAATTTAATTGGTACGTTTCTGTTGACGTGTGTGTGTGTGTGTGTGTGTGTGTGTGTGTGTGTGTGTGTGTGTGTGTGTATTGAGAAGGAAATAGCCTTTACTATGTGTACCTGTGTATCTATTTCTGTGTACCTGTCTATCTATTTATGTGTACCTGTCTATCTATTTCTATGTGTACCTGTCTGTCTAATTCTATGTGTACCTGTCTATCTATCTGCTTCATGTATGTATTTGTGTGTATTATGTACGGTATGTCTGTATGTCTTCCTTTCTATCTATCTGTCTGTCTGTCTGTCTGTTTAACTGTCTATCTGTATATCTATCTTCCTATCTCCCTCCCACCCCCCTCTTCTTCCAAGATCACAGGGGAGGGGAGGGGGAGGGGCGGGGGAGGGGGAGGGGCGGGGGCGGGGGAGGGGCCAGTGTTGACTCCCCAGCTTGTGGTGTTTACCTTCATTCATCCCCCTCCCCTCCTCTCCCCTCCCCTCCCCTCCCCACCCCTCCCCTCCCCTCCCCCTCCCTCCCCTCCCCTCCCCTCCCCTAGGAGGAGGAGGAGGAGGAGGAGGGGAAGAAAAAGAGGCAAGGGAGAGAGAAACTGAGGGGAGAGAGAGAAATAATAGAGAAAGGAAGATGCATGGAGAGAGAGAGAGAGAGAGAGAGAGAGAGACCCAGGTAAAGGTAGAGGTATTTGACAACCTAGGTAAATAAATGGGGTGTTTTCTTGCCGTCGCGTTGGATGAACTCTGGGATTGGGCGTCTGGAAATATGTAAATACGTGTTGGAAAAATACTGAAATTTGTGGCACTTAAGGGGAGCTTACACGTGGTGGCATTGTGCCTCCTGGTGTAGCATCTGCGGCGTCCACCCCAGAGCCATACTACCTCATATTTCCCTGTATCTCGCCGTGGGAAGGGCCATGGTGAAGCCCTGTCTTCCATACCTGCAGGACGGCCCCACAGCAGCAGTTACCAAACACTGCCAGGCATTGAGATCAATGTACATTCATTTTATATCATTCTCTCTCTCTCTCTCTCTCTCTCTGTGCATATAATTGTGCATACATACACACATACATGCATACATTATATACATACATACAAGTATGCATACATATATATATGTCATCAGCCTTTGAGGTCCACTGCAGGACCGGCCTATCCCTATCGAAGCAGGGACGATACAGCCAATGTATCTCTACCAAGTGGCTTAGGCTGTCTGGTAGAGACTGTATGTAGGGTGAGAAGTGTTTGTGAGTGTGATTGTAGTGTTGTAGTGGCTTTGGATGTGTGTGCAGTCTGTGAACTAAGTGTAATTGGCCCGCCTTAAGCTGGCTGGGTGCAAGCATACTAGTATGCGACACTGGTTCAACCACAGCACCCTTGTGTCCGCCAAAGTAACAAGTGGCTTGGTGATCGCTTCCCAAAGTTTTTACAACTCTGGCGGGAGGCGAACCCGCGCTCACCAGGGTGCGAAACGCACACTCTACCACTGTACCACAGAGGCTTCTATATATATGTGTGTGTGTGTGTGTGTGTGTGTAGATATATTTATTTATGTATGTGTATGCATGCATGTATATATATGTACGTATGTATGTATGTATGTATTTACAGTATGTATAAGTATGTATATGTATGTATGTATGTCATACAAAATCACCAGCATCCTTACAGTCAAACTCTTCTCCAACTTTTCTCATCTCATCTTTCTCATCATCTGCTGCTTCTCTTTTCCTCTTCTCTCCGTCATTTACATTTTTACTCCTCACATCCATTTATCCTCCTCCCTCCTTCCCCTCTCTCCTCCCTCCTTCCCCTCTCTCCTCCCTCCTTCCCCTCTCTCCTCCCTCCTTCCCCTCTCTCCTCCCTCCTTCCTTCTCACAGTCCTTCCTCCTCCTTCCTCTTTCCCCATTCCTTCCCCCTCCTCCCTCCTTCCCCACTCTCCTTCCTCCTTCCTTCTCACATTCCTTCCCCCTCCTCCCTCCTTCACCCTCCTCTCTCCTTCACCTCCCTCCTTCAAATCTCCTTGATACCTACTTTCCACTTACACTGAGAGGAAAATGAAGTCAAGACATTTTCTTTTATATCTCTTGACAGCAGGGGAGAGAGAGAGAGAGAGAGAGAGAGAGAGAGAGAGAGAGAGAGAGAGAGAGAGAGAGAGAGAGAGAGGATATAAGGCGGAATAAGGAGGAAAGGAGAGAGGTAGGAAGAGAGGGAGACGGGAAGAAGGAAAGGAATGAGAGAGAGAGAGAGAGTGATAAAGGCCTCGTCCAATCAGCTTCCATCATTCCGTGAACCCAGAATTAGTGTGTGTGTGTGTGTGTGTGTGTGTGTGTGTGTGTGTGTGTGTGTGTGTGCATTAATTAGGTAAATGTCCACATGACGACCCTCCCTACCTTTATCAATCTCTCTCTCTCTCTCTCTCTCTCTCTCTCTCTCTTAGATCAAAGCTAATCAAACCTCACCTCATTTCCAACACACACACACACACACACACACACACACACACACACACACACACACACACACACACACACACACACACACACACACATCTATACTCCTTCTGCACAAACTTGGCCTAAAGTTGCCATCTCTCCATCACCTATATTAAGATATAAGAATACAATATCACTAGAATATGATGCCTGTCACGAAGAAGTGCTATGGAAAGGACGTGGAGCCGTAGTACTGTCTTTCACCTGCCTTTGAGCTACGTGAAATAAGCTGCCAAAGGACGAAGATCTGAGCCAGCTTGGAGTGAAAGGAGTACAGTGACTGGCAGACGAGGCAGGAAACGTTTGAGGCTGGAGTTCTCTTGATAGGGGTAAATGAAGGGAGTTGATGCGTTAGGTAGGCTATGAAAGGAAAGTTGTGGTGTGTGTGTGTGTGTGTGTGTGTGTGTGTGTGTGTGTGTGTGTGTGTGTGTAAAATGATGTAGTAGTGTGTGTGCGTGTGATGTGATGTGGTAGGGTTTGTGTGTGTGTGTGTGTGTGTGTGTGTGTGTGTGTGTGTGTGTGTGTGTGTGTGTGTCTAATTAACCAGTAAGCATAATAATACTTACTGCAATTCCTTCCTTACTTCCTCACTCCCTTTCTCTTCATCCTTACTCCCTCCTTCCTATCAATACCCTCCCTTTCCTTCCTGATCCTCCCTCCTTCACTCCCCCTTCCCTCCCTCCCTCTTTAACTCCCTGCCACCTCCCTCCCTCTTTCACTCCCTGCTCCCTCCCTCTCTCCCAAATACCCTCCCTTGACTTGATGATGTTCCTTCCTTCACTCCCTACCTCCTCCCTCTGTCACTCCCTGCTCCCTCACTTTCCTCCTCATTTCTCTCCCTCCCTCTCCCCCTCACACCTCTCCCTCTCTCTCTCAACCCCAACCCTACCATGTGCATTCTCCCCATTTTTCACTTTTACCTCCCCAACCTTACTCTTTCTCCTCCCCCACATCCTCCCCCCTCCCCTCCCAGTATCAGCCCTCCTCCTTCCCTTCGTCTTCCCCCTCCCCACTCCTCCCAGTATCGCTCTCTCTCCTGCCCTTCCTCCCTCCCCCTCCCTTCAACCACGCCCAAGTCTGCATCAATTCGTCCAGTCGTCCGTACCCAGCTCTCTCTCTCTCTCTCTCTCTCTCTCTCTCTCTCTCTCACACACACACACACACACACACACACACACACACACACACACACACACACACACACACACACACACACACACACACACACACACACCATCACAGGTCAACAAGTGTTCTGTTATCTTCCTTCCCCCCCCCCTTTGCTCACCCTTCCCCACACACCCTCTCACCCTTCCCCACACCCACACCCTATCCCATCTCCCTTCCTACCCTACACCCAGTCCCACCCTTTCCCACCCAACCCTCCCTTTCCCCACCCTTCTCTTAGCCTCCCTCACACTTCCTCACTTTCTTCACCCTTCCCTATCCTCCCTTACTCCTTCCCATCCTTCCTTCGTATTTCCTTACATCCCTATCCCTCTCCATCCTTCACCCTCCTTCCTCAACCTCTCCCTCACCTCCTTCCTCACCTCTCCCCCCCTTCCTTCCCCACCATCTTTCCACACCCCTCCCCCACACTGTCTTACATTTTCTCCTTCCTCCCTTCTTTCCTTCCTGTCTTCTCTTTTTCCTTCCTCCCTTCCTTCTCTCCTTCCTACCTTCTCTTCCTTCTTCTCTCCATCCTACCTTCTCTCCTTCCTTCCCTTCTTCTCTCCATCCTACCTTCTCTCCTTCCTTCCCTTCTTCTCTCCATCCTACCTTCTCTCCTTCCATCAGTCTTCCCTACCTTCTCTTCTTCCTACCCTCTCTGTTCTTCCTTCTTTCCTTCCTACCCTCTCTCCATCCTTCTCTCCTTCCAACCATCCTTCCATCCCCACCCTTCCCTTCCCCACCCCGCCCCGCCCCGCCTACCCCACCCCACCCCACCCCACCCCGCCCTACCTCACCTCATCCCACCCCGCCCCACCCCACCCCACCCAACCCCACCCCTTCCAAGTAAAAATGTTAGTGGTCTCCCAGCCTCGCCCCCGGCTTTCGGTGAGAGAGAGAGAGAGAGAGAGAGAGAGAGAGAGAGAGAGGAATATATAAGTTGGTAGGTAGGTAGGTAGGTAGGAATAGGTGGAGATTTGAGAGAGAGAGAGAGAGAGAGAGAGAGGAATGTATATGTAAGTAGGTAGGTAGGTAGGAATATGAAGGTGGGGATTTGAGAGAGAGAGAGAGAGAGAGAGAGAGAGAGAGAGGAATGTATATGTAAGTAGGTAGGTAGGTAGGAATATGAAGGTGGGGATTTGAGAGAGAGAGAGAGAGAGAGAGAGAGACCTACGAAGTTTTATTCAAGAGTTTGTGTAAGTTTGTTTGTGTGTTTGTGAAGCAGAGAGAGAGAGAGAGAGAGAGAGATGGCAAAAGGATGGGTTCAAGTTTTGTTGATTCTCTCTCTCTCTCTCTCTCTCTCTCTCTCTCTCTCTCTCCTCCCCTCACTCCCATCCTTGTGGTCTTCCTCTCCCCATTCTCACCTGTTCCCTCCCCTCCTCCTCTCTTACCTGTCCCTCCCTCATCTGTCCTCTCCCCTCCTCCCCCTCACCTGTCCCCTCCCCATTACCCCCACTCTCCCTAGCCCCTCCCTTACTTCTAACCTCCTATCCTCTCCCCTCCCCTCCCTCCCTTCCCCTTCTTCACCTCCCCCTCCCTCACCACCTCCCCCACTCTTCCTAGCCCCTCCCTTACTCCTAATTTTATATTCCCTCCCCTCCCCTCCCTCCCTCCCTCACCTTCCCTCCCCCTCCCCTCCCTTCACCTCTCCACTCCTCCCCTCACCGTGTATACCTGAGGCAAACTCTTAATTAGCCCACTCCTACCTTCTCCCCAGGTAAACTCACCTGAACCAAAAAATACAGGTATCTCAGGTATTATTAAAGGTAAGTAAATCCTGCGTAATGACACCTGGATCCGTATTCCCGTAGGTTTATGAGGCTCCCGTAACACCTTTTCCTAAGCGATTTATTTTGCTTATTATTCCATGTTTTGTTCATTACACCTTACTGTCCTCTTCTGTGTTACGTAAATCCTTCCAATATTCCCGTCGGTCTAGGAAGCTCCCTAACACCTTTTCCCAAGCGATTTAGTTTGCTTATTACACCTTACACTCCTCTTCTTTGCTACATAAACCCTTCCAATATTCTCGTTGGGTAAGGAAGCTCCCTAACACCTGTTCCTAAGCGATTTAGTTTGCTTATTACACCCTACACTCTTCTCTGTTATATAAATCCTTCCAATATTCCCGTCGGATAAGGAAGCTCCCCAACACCTTTTCCCAAGCGATTTAGTTTGCTTTATTTGACCTTACTGTTCTCTCCTGTGTTATATAAATTCTTCCAATATCCTCGTCGGTTAAGGAAGCTCCCTAACACCTTTTCCTAAGTGATTTAGTTTGCTTATTACACCTTACACTCCTCTGCTACATAAATCCTTCCAGTATCGCCATACTCTGCATAAATAACGTACAAAACGATATTACCCAGCCATATCCAAAAATAAATCGCTAAGGGAGAGGTGTTAGGGAGCTTCTTGACCTACGAGCGAGGCACCTGTGTAATTTGGCAGGTTAATTAGAGGTGTGAGAGAGAGAGAGAGAGAGAGAGAGATAATACACAAGTAGATAGATAGATAGATAGATAGATAAGTAGATAGGTACGTAGGTAGATAGATAGGTAGGTAGATAGACACTGATTGATAATTGAATAGATATATACCTAGATAGGTAGGTAGAGATAGATGGATAGATATATAGGTAGACAGACAGACAGATAGAAATAGATACACAATGGTAGATAGATAGATAGATAGATAGAAGAGGGCAAGGGATTGTAATACTTAACTCTTGCACTGTCCTCATTCACCTCCTTCACACAAATAGACTAATTTGATAAAGCCTTGTGATGATGTGTGTGTGTGTGTGTGTGTGTGTGTGTGTGTGTGTGTGAGAGAGAGAGAGAGAGAGAGAGAGGTGAAGAGGAGGAGGAGGAGGAAAAGAAGAGGAGGAAGTGAGGTCGTGACTCAGGTGATTAAGGAGCGTAGGAAAGACAAATGAGGAGAGAGAGGGAAATTGGCCGTGAGGAGGAGGAGGAGGAAGAAGAAGTAGAAGAAGAAGAAGAGGAGGAGGAGGAGGAGGAGGAAGAAGTAGAAGAAGAAGAGGAGGAGGACAGACGGACAACAAATAGGGAAAAGGAGAGAGAGAAACGTGTGTGTGTGTGTGTGTGTGTGTGTGTGTGTGTGTGTGTGTGTGGTTAGAGATATATATATTCAATCTGTATAAATTCCTTTGCTTGTCCAATGCATATATAGAGAATGGGAGGGTTGGACATATACATATAACTGATCCGTAAAACATTCATATATATTTTAATGTATATATATTGCTTGCCCTCTCCAGTGCATATATAGATAGTAGTATGGTTGTGTAATTGTATATAATATTGTGTAATGGCGTATCATATATACAGGTATAATTATGGTGGCCGCACTAGGAGCGATTAGGGTGAGGGGTGAGGTGGGCAGGGTGAGGGAGATGAATCAGGTCAGGGAGAGAAAACACCTTGGAGGAAAGAGGGAGGAAGATGGATGTGGGGGGAGAGAGAAGGATAGAGATTGGAGGGGGAGAGAGGAGGGGCAAAGAGAATGGGAGAGAAATGGGAAGGCGAGAAGAGAAAGAAGGAGGAAGGTGGATGTAGGAGGAGAGAGAGAGAGAGAGTGGAGGAAGAGAAGAGAGAAGGAGAGAAAAGGAGTAAAGAGAAGGAGAGAAATGGGTGAGAGAGATAAATGATGACAAGGAGAGAAGATACACATTGTGGAGGAAAGAGGGAGGAAGATGAATGAGGGAGGAGAGAGAGGGAGGAAAGATAACAGATGGAGAGAAGAGAGAAATGGGTGAGGGAGATGGATGGAGGTAACGTGAGAAAAACACTCTCCATGGAGGGAAAATTAATGAGAGAGAGAGAGAGAAAGAGTGGAGGAGGAGAGAGGAGGAAAAAGAATCGATGGGAGGAAGGAGAGAGAAATGGATGAGGACAGGGAGAGAGACACGCTTCAGGGAGGAAAAAGAGGAGGAAGATTAAGAGAGAGAGAGAGAGAATGGATGAAGGAAGAGGAAGAAGAGAAGGAAGAGGAACATGAGGAGGAGGAAGAGGATAAAGAGCATAAAGAAAGGGAATAAGAATTGGTAAACGAAAAGGGAAGAGGAAGAGGAAGACGTGGAGGAGGAAGAGGGTTAAAAGGAAGAGGAAGAGGAAGACGTGGAGGAGGAAGAGGGTGAAAAGAAAGAGGAATAGGAATAATAAAGAAATGATGAAGGAAAAGGAAGAACAATACAAAGGATGAAGGATATATAGGAAGCAGTGAGGGAGGAAGAGGAAGAGGAAGAGGAGGAGGAGGAAAGAGGAAGAGATGAATAAGGAAGAGGTAGAGTAAAGCAAAGAGGAAGAGGGTGAACTAGCACAGGTAAGGTAATAAAGAGGCTGGGATGAGGCACAAGACCAGGTAAACGACAGGTAGGCACGAACACCTTACCTGCCACACCTCACCTGTAATTAGACGAATTTAGCTCTGTACACGACAGGTGAGAAGAGTGAGTGTGTGTGTCTGGCTTGGGTAATGATGATGATGATGATGATGATGATGATGATGATGGTAATAATAATAATAATAATAATAATAATAATGATGATGATGATGATGATGATGATGGTAATAATAATAATAATAATAATAATAATAATAATGATGATGATGATGATGATGATGATGATGAAATGAAGTATAGTATTATTATTTTTATTATTATTATTATCATTATTATTATTATTATTATTATCATTATTATTATTATTATTATTATTATTATTATTATTATTATTATTTTATTATTATTTTTATTTTTATTACTATCATCGTCATTATTATTATCCTCCTCCTCCTCCTCCTCCTCCTCCTCCTCCTCCTCCTCCTCCTCCTCCTCCTCCTCCTCCTCCTTCTCCCCTCTCTCATCTATTCCCCATTATTTCTCTCGCCATCCATTGTATTTCCCTAGCTCCCCCCTCTCTCTCTCTCTCTCTCTCTCTCTCTCTCTCTCTCTCTCTCTCTCTCTCTCTCTCTCTCTCTCCCAAAGCCTTCCTATTTCTGTGTTCCCTTTCTCTCCACTACTTCCTGTCTCATCGTATATCTTCCCATTTCACTCCTATTTCTTCCTATTTCTGTGTCCCATTTCACCCTTCCCTCACCGCCTCACTATTTCTGTGTAACAGTTATAACGGGTCGTAAAATTAGGCCAGGTAGTCAGGTTAATGGACAATTACCTTCACCTGGTTAATTAGGGTCATTACCCACCTCGTCATGGCCATTTGCGCTAATCACCGTCTTATATTTTTGGTCTCCCTCGTCTTCTCTTCCCCCTCCTCTTCCTCTTCCCCCTCCTCTTCCTCTTCCCCCTCTTCTTCCTCTTCTCCCTCCTCTTCCTCTTCCTTCTCCTCTTCTTCCTGTGCAATTTCCACGTCGTGTACAGACTCCCCGTTAACTCAACGTACCCGTACATAATGTCTATCTATCTATCTATTTATCTATCTATAGCCAGACGCGTTAATCCCGTAAGGGGTGGCCACAAACAAATCGCCTCCATGTCGCTCTGTCCCCCGCCATTTCACTGCCCTGCTCCCAGCTCCTACCCCCCTCTCTCATATACCTCCCCACTCCATCCCTCCATCTCATATATTTTTATTTATTCTCTTATTCATTGTACTTTACTACTTTCTCATTCAGGATATTCATACTGGTAGCTTATAGATAAAGTATTATAGAATGTAACTTTTCCTTCTCAGTCTTTCCTATAAAATTTCCATGTCAGTTTTTCCATGCTGCATTGTGGTTTTTCTCACTTTTTCCTGGAGGGTTTGGTGGTGGGGGGAGCCTTCTTGCTTTACTATCCTTATCCTTCAACATGTAGAGTTAGATCTTGTAGTCATAGTCTTGCTTTACTATCCTTATCCTTCAGCATGTAGAGTTAGATCTTGTAGTCATAGTCTTGCTTTACTATCCTTATCCTTCAGCCTGTAGAGTTAGATCTTGTAGTCATAGTGTTGCTTTACTATCCTTATCCTTCAGCATGTAGAGTTAGATCTTGTAGTCATAGTCTTGCTTTACTATCCTTATCCTTCAGCATGTAGAGTTAGATCTTGTAGTCATAGTCTTGCTTTACTATCCTTATCCTTCAGCATGTAGAGTTAGATCTTGTAGTCATAGTCTTGCTTTACTATCCTTATCCTTCAGCATGTAGAGTTAGATCTTGTAGTCATAGTCTTGCTTTACTATCCTTATCCTTCAGCCTGTAGAGTTAGATCTTGTAGTCATAGTCTTGCTTTACTATCCTTATCCTTCAGCCTGTAGAGTTAGATCTTGTAGTCATAGTCTTGCTTTACTATCCTTATCCTTCAGCATGTAGAGTTAGATCTTGTAGTCATAGTCTTGCTTTACTATCCTTATCCTTCAGCCTGTAGAGTTTGATCTTGTAGTCATAGTCTTGCTTTACTATCCTTATCCTTCAACATGTAGAGTTAGATCTTGTAGTCATAGTTTTCTCTGTAACAAGCAGCCTCGAAAGGACCATAAGGTCTGTTGCTGTTTGCTTTCCTATGTAATCCTATGTAATCCTCCTCCTCCTCCTCCTCCTCCTCCTCCTCCTCCTCCTCCTCCTCCTTTCCCTCCCCGACTTCCTCTTCTCCCCTTAATCCTTTTCCTCTTTCGCCCATCCTCCTCCTCCTCTTCTTCATTTTCCTCCTCCCTCCTACCACCACACCCACCACCACAGCAACGGTATTCACCACTACTACCACAGCCACCACAGCAACTACCACCATTACCACAACAACCAGCACAGTAACTACCACCATTGCCACCAAGAACCCCCACACCACACCACACCACACCACACCACACCACACCACACCACACCACCAACAATGAGGCGGTGTAAAGGTGAATCTGTGGTTGTAATTTGCATATAAATAGTATAATTAGAGCCATAAGGCGAAATGTGCGGCAGAGGAGGCGGGATTTAGGCTTTATAAACAACCACACACGAGGACGAGACGAGGACGAGGCCAAGAGGCGAGAACGAGGACAACAGGGGGACGAGGATAACAGCTGGAGACGAGGCCAAGACGATAAAATTAATCCATCTTATTAATACAAGATTCACTTTTTATTACAAAGCTAATGAGGGTGAGGTGGTAAGGGGGTATTTTAACGCCTTATTCCTTTACGCTGTTGTTGTGGCTGCTTATCTCCGTCTGTGTGGCCGAGCAGACCCGTCAACCACAGGCAAACAACTACTCCTGTGGGGTCCGTCGTACAGCACACCTATAATGAACAGGTTTGGCTTCACCTGAATCGGTTAATTGTGTTAGTGTGTTGCCGTAGTGTTGCATGGCAGGCAGGGGGAAGGGGGGGACTGCAAGGAAGGAGGGGTGTGTTGCATTGGGGGAGGGATGGGCTGTGTGGGAGGGGTGAAAGAGGGGGTTGGAAAAAGGAGCAGAAGCTTGCAAGGGAGGAGGAGAAACACTGCAATGGAGGAGATGAAAGGAGGTGAATGTGGTTGCTTAATCATCTCACCGTAACACCTGCCCATTACCTCCTTATTCTCGTTATTTCCTACGCCACTGTATCACCGGAAGTCGTAGATCAGGTGAAACTAGGCGCCAGACACGACAGGTAGTGTGGTGGTGACAGGTGCTTGACTTTACCACACCACACCACGCCACACTACTGCATACCACACCACGCCACCTGACACCACACCACACCACACCATCCACGACAGGTAGTGTGGTGATTACAGGTGCTTGACTTTACCACACCACACCACTCCATACCACACCACACCACACCACACCACACCACACCACGTCAATCTGATACACAGAACTTGAATAGCTGGAAGGCAACACAAGGGTGGCTGGACCGTGTGTGTATGTATGTATGTATGTATGTATGCATGTATGTATGTATGTATGTATATGTGTGTATGTATGTATGTTTGTATGCACGTGTATTTGTATGTGTGTATTTATGTATGCATGTGTATTTGTATGTATGTATGTATGTGTGTGTGTATTCATGTATGTATTTATGTATGCATGTATGTATGGATGGACCCGTGGATGGTTGTATGTATATATGTATGTATGTATGTGTGTATATATGTGTGTATGTATGTATGTATGTATGTATGTATGTATTTATGTATGCAATTGCCTGACATGATCGGGAAAGTCGACAAAACACGTTGCATCGCTCCGTCGGTTCGAGGGATGCAACATTTTGTAACTCTGTGTGTGTGTGTGTGTGTGTGTGTCGGAGGGAAAGGGAGACAGCGACAAACCGACACACACACACA
>NC_136983.1:1707165-1709665 GCF_032717465.1 Coenobita brevimanus | reverse complement strand
TGTGTGTGTGTGTGTGTGTGTGTTTTTGTGTGTGTGTGTGTGTGTGTGTGTGTGTGTGTGTGTGTGTGTGTGTGTGTGTGTGTGTGTGTGTGTGTGTATAATCCATCAGGGAAATATATCAAGTGTTTTCCATCTTCCAAAAGAAAAAATATATATATCATTTTTTTTTGTCATATAGAAAAATGTTTTAAGTTTTTCCGTTATCCAGAAAAATACATTATTTTCTTTTTCGTCCTCCAAAAAGTATATTAATTTTTTCCCGTCATCAAGAACATTAAATTTTTTCCATATTCCAAAAAAATATGTATAAGTATTTTTTTTCCTTCATCGAGAAAAATATATTAATTCTTTTTCCGTCCTCGAAAAAGTATATTAAGTTTTATTTTCCATCAGAATCTTTTTTTTTTTTTTTTTTTTTTTTTTTTTGCCCCCCCAAAAAAAATTTTTTTTTTTTCGTCTCCCCAAAAATGTATTAATTTTTTTCATATTTCCTTTTTTCAAAACATTTACTTTTGAGAATCTGGGCGAAATTAAAGTAAAACAAAGAAATGTAGATATAATGACAGTCTGAAAGAGAGGAGTATGATTTATATAAAGGAATAATTAACACAGTAAATCAGTATGCATTTATTTTGTCCCTTTAGCGTTATCCCTACTCATCAACGTTAATTTTAAAATCTATATTATTACCCGGTACGCAGAGTGGAAAGGGGAAAGGGGAATTTTGAAAGGAAAGCTGTTTAATATTAATCTTCCTGTGTATCTTTGTATTACGCTGTTTTCCACAGTACAGTGACGTGTTTGTAGCTTACTATCTCTGCTGACGGGCGATTTTATTTAATGGAGGTCATAGTAGAGGAGAAAGTAATGGAGAGTGAGCTTTATCGTATGTAACGCATATATAAACATGGGAAAATTATCATAGTCAGGGCGAAAGTATCCGTTTTCTTTTATCATAGTTATTAGAGAGAACGGAGGAATTTTGGTACTAAAGGGTAGACTATGCTAGACTGTGGAGAGAGAAGTTTGGTAGTATATGTGTGTTCTGTTGAGTATTTTTGGTGGTATATACGCTTAAATTTCATCTTTGACTTATTTCTCCTGCTTCGGGGGGGATTCAGTATATATTTTTGAAGTTTGTAAGAGGAGCCCGTGGAGTCACATGGAGAGACAGACTGACAAATAAGGATGTGAATGTTGTGGTGTGGATGTGATAGGAAGCGATAGGAGGAACACACTGAGGTGGTTTGGCCATGTGGAGAGGATGGAAGGTGAGAGACTGATGAGGAGAGTGTATGTGAGTAAGGAGGACGGGGAAAGAGGGAGGTGGAGGCACATGGAGAGACAGACTGACAAATGAGGATGTGAAAGAGCGTTGTGGTGTGGATGTGGATGTGATAGGAAGCGTTAGGAGAAACACACTGAGGTGGTTTGGCCATGTGGAGAGGATGGAGAGTGAGAGACTGACGAGGAGAGTGTATGTGAGCGAGGTGGAGGGGGAGAGAGGGAGGGGGGAGGCCAAGGATGAGATGGAGGGATGGAGTGGAGAGGTATATGAGAGAGGGGGGGGTGAATTGGGAGCAGGGCAGTGAAATGGCGGGGGACAGGGCGACGTGGAGGCGATGTGTTTGTGGCCACCCCGTGTGGGATTAAGACATCTGGCAATAGATAGATAGATAGAAATTTGTGAAGTATAAGACTGGAGAGAGGAGATTTGAAAAAGAAGGAATTCAAGTGATGATGGGCGTTTGGTTACACGTTAATCGATCAGTATTTAGTTATGAGAGAGAGAGAGAGAGAGAGACTTGTGGTTCTTTGTGCTGTCTTGTTTTTCCTCGTCACCTTCACCATTTCATTTTTCTTTCTCCTTTTCCCTCTCACTCCTCTCCTCCTCAAATTCTTACTTTCCGTACTCTCTCTCTCTCTCTCTCTCTCTCTCTCTCTCTCTCTCTCTCTCTCTCTCTCTCTCTCTCTCTCTCCTCGTTTGATCCCATTTATTCTATGTCACTTCTTTGTCATTGCTTTTATCCTCTCCCCTCTCTTTATTTTTCTTTTTTTCTCTTTCTGTGCTTCGTTGATCGTTTTTTATTTCCTCGTCTGTCTGTCTTTCCCCGTCCGTCTAATAAATCTAGTTATTTTTCCTTTATTTTCCTCCCTCTTATTGTCTAACTTCTTTCCCCTTTCTCTCTTTTTCCTTCTTTCTCCTTTCTCTCTTTTTCCTTCTTTCTCCTTTCTCTCTTTTTCCTTCTTTCTCCTTTCTCCTCCTTTTTCCTTCTTCCTCTCTCTCTTTCTTACCTTTTTTCACCTTTCTCTTCTTTCTCTTTTCTCTTCTTTTCCTTCTTCCCCTCTCTCTCTTTCCTTCTTTCACCTTTCTCTTCCTTCTTTCCCCGCTCTCTCCTTTTCCTTCTTCCCCTCTCTCTCTTTCCTTCTTTCCCCTTTCTCTTCCTTCTTTCCCCGCTCTCTCCTTTTCCTTCTTCCCCTCTCTCTCTTTCCTTCTTTC
>NC_136983.1:1684665-1702165 GCF_032717465.1 Coenobita brevimanus | reverse complement strand
TTTTCTTTCTTCCCCTCTTTCATCACGCTCCATGATTCCAATCCTTCTATCTATCAGTCTATCTATCCATCTATCTATCTATCTATCTATCTACCTATCTATTCATTTCTCCCATCTCTTCATCCTTCTTCCTTTTATCACTCCAAGATTCCAGTCTATCTTTATTTACCATCTATCCATCTATCTGTCTATCCATCCATTTGTCTATCTATCTATCCATCCATCTATCTGTCTATCTATCTATCTGTCCGTATCTATCTATCTATCTTTCCCCTCACCCAGCACTTTCAATCACATATCCCTTCCCCGTTTTCTTTACTGTCGTTTTCTGGGCCTTAAGGGGTCACTATTTTATTGTCCTCTTCTTTCTTTTCAGTTTCCCCTTCCTCGCCCTGACATCTTTCCTGGGATCCACGCTCTCTCTCTCTCTCTCTCTCTCTCTCTCTCTCTCTCTCTCTCTCTCTCTTTCTCTCTTTCTCTCTCTCTGTATTTCCTTGAGGATTTATATCATTACTTTTTGAATTTAGGATAGTTTCTCCTCTTCGGGTCTGAACTTACCCATTTTTTGTCTTTTTATTTTTTAATATATTTCCGCACCCATCCTGGCGGTCAAATCGAAAGTGTCCCAAACTGTGTCACTCACTCACTCACTCACTCACTCACATTACCCTTTGAAGGATGATATCTAACAAGTGTGTCTGAGGCGTGTCTGGTGTGCTTCCTGGGTGTGACCGGATGTGGGAGCGGTAGATATGAGGACTGGGGGGTGGGGGTGCGTCCATGGCCGGAGGAGGGGGTTTATTTATATATAGTTTACATGTAGGGGTTTATATTGTACAGGTATGGGGTCCGTTTTATAACATAATTACCAGTGTCTAACTTTTGCATCTGTTCCGTCTGTTGGTTTATATTGTTTTCCTCCTCCTCCTCCTCCTTTTTCCCTTCCTGATCCCTCCCGTCTTTCTTTTTCCATTTCTCCTCCTCCTCCTCCTCCTCCTCCAGGTATATTCTTCTTTATCTTTTATCTTCGTCTTTCTTATCTCTCTCATCTCTCCCTGTGTCCTACAGTTATTGCGCTACCTCATATCTCATTCCTCTTATCTTTCCTCCTCCTCCATGACTCTTATCTCTCCTCCTCCTCCATGACTTTCCTTTATCTCCAATCTCTCCTCCTCACTCACTGAATTCCCTCCTTCATTCTTTCTCCTTCTCCAAAACTTTATCTCCAGTTTGTAATATGACTCTTTCATAAGTTTTTGATATCCACTCTTTTCCAAATCCGCTCTTCCATAAACTCTTTCTTTCATCCACTCTTTTCCATAATCATTTCAGACATCCACTCTTTTTCATAAACTATTTCTGATATCTAGGCCTACTCTTTTCCATAATATATTTCTTTCATCCATTCTTTTCCAAAAACTATTTCTTACATCCACTCTTTTCCATACTTATTTCTGATATTCACTCTTTTCCACAAACTATTTCTTTCATTCACTCTTTTCCATAATATATTTCTTTCATCCACTCTTTTCCATAATTATTTCTGATAACCACTCTTTTCATAATCTATTTCTTTCATCCACTCTTTTCCATACTCATTTCTGATATTCACTCTTTTCATAAACTATTTCTTTCATTCACTCTTTTCCATAATTATTTCTTACATCCACTCTTTTCCATACTTATTTCTGATATTCACTCTTTTCCACAAACTATTTCTTTCATTCACTCTTTTCCAAAAACTATTTCTTACATCCACTCTTTTCCAAAAACTATTTCTTACATCCACTCTTTTCCAAAAACTATTTCTTACATCCACTCTTTTCCAAAAACTATTTCTGACATCCACTCTTTTTCATCATCTATTTCTTACATCCACTCTTTTCCAAAAACTATTTCTGACATCCACTCTTTTCCATACTCTATTTCTTTCATTCACTCTTTTCCATACTTATTTCTGATATTCACTCTTTTCCACAAACTATTTCTTTCATCCACTCTTTTCCAAAAACTATTTCTGACATCCACTCTTTTCCAAAAACTATTTCTGACATCCACTCTTTTCCATACTCTGTTTCTTTCATTCACTCTTTTCCACAATCTATTTCTTTCATCCACTCTTTTCCATACTTATTTCTGACATCCACTCTTTTCCAAAAACTATTTCTTACATCCACTCTTTTCCACAATCCATTTCTTTCATCCACTCTTTTCCAAAAACTATTTCTTACATCCACTCTTTTCCATAATTATTTCCTACATCCACTCTTTTCCAAAAACTATTTCTTACATCCACTCTTTTCCACACTCTATTTCTTTCATCCACTCTTTTCCACACTCTATTTCTTTCATCCACTCTTTTCCACACTCTATTTCTTTCATCCACTCTTTTCCACACTCTGTTTCTTTCATCCACTCTTTTCCACACTCTGTTTCTTTCATCCACTCTTTTCCACACTCTGTTTCTTTCATCCACTCTTTTCCATAATTATTTCTGATATCCACTCTTTTCCATACTCTGTTTCTTTCATCCACTCTTTTCCACACTCTGTTTCTTTCATCCACTCTTTTCCACACTCTGTTTCTTTCATCCACTCTTTTCCACAATCTATTTCTTTCATCCACTCTTTTCCACACTCTATTTCTTTCATCCACTCTTTTCCACACTCTGTTTCTTTCATCCACTCTTTTCCACACTCTGTTTCTTTCATCCACTCTTTTCCAAAAACTATTTCTGACATCCACTCTTTTCCATACTCTATTTCTGATATCCACTCTTTTCCAAAAACTATTTCTTTCATCCACTCTTTTTCCATAATATAAATTCTTTCCCTTTTAGTTTCATTTTCTTTGCCATTTCTTTATTTATCGTTTTTTTTTGTTTTTCCATTTTCTCGTCTTTACCTTCTTCCCCCCCCCCCCGCCTTTTTTTTCAATTTCGTTTCGGTCAAAAATAATGTCTTTTTCCTCACTTTCCTTTTCCCTTCCCCCTTTATCTCCATTATTTTTTTTCCTTCATTACTCATTTCCTCTTTTCCTCACGTCCCTTCTCCTTTCCCCCTTCTTTCCATTTCGTGTCGCTCGTTAATAAATTCCCTTTTCCTTACCCTTCCCTTTTTGCTGTCTATGTAATGCTCTCATATTGATCAGTATTGCTTTATTTTTTGTATTTTTCTGTTATTATTTATTTCTTCTTATTTTTGTATTCATTATTATTTTTTTTATTCTTTCTTTCCTTTAGTTTCGTCTCAGTTTCCTTTTTCCTCGTTTTATTTATGTTTATTTCCGTACATCGCGTAATTTGCTTTCTAATATATATATAATTGTTTTGGTTGTGTTTTATTACTCTCTCTCTCTCTCTCTCTCTCTCTCTCCTTTATTACCACATCCTTTGGGTTCTTTCCTCACCTCACCTCTCCCTTGTAATCATCATCATCATCATCATTCTCTCTTTCTCTCTCTCTCTCTCTCTCTCTCTCTCTCTCGTGATAAATATTTGTTTTTCTCAAGTTTCCCCTTCAGTTTAAACCACTTCACCCAGAGGACTCAATTCTTTGTTTTTATTAGATTATATTATTATTATTATTATTATTATTTTAAGTACGTCATCAAGCGGAAGTGTTAATCTTGTCATTCGTCGTCGTCGTCGTCCTCCTCCTCCTCCTCCTCCTCCTCCTCCTCCTCGTATCATCGTTCATCTTCATGCGTCCCTCCAATCTTTCATAATCTCTCTCCTTGTCTCCTCATTTCATCTCTCTTCCTGTCAGTCTCTCTTTCTTCCTCTTTTTCTCATTTTCTTCTCCATCTCTCTCTATCTCTCCCTTTCTTAGCACTTTCTTCTTCTCTCACAGGCTCTCTCTCTCTCCTTTTCATCTCCACTCTTCCTCCCTCCCTCCCTCCCTTCCCTCCTTCCTTCCTTCCTCCATTCTTTCTTTCTTTCCATTTCTCATCTTCGTCCTCTTCCTTCCATTCTTTGCTCCCATTTTCCCTTCCTTGCACTTCTCTACCTTCCTTTCTTCTCCATTCTTTCCTCCTCATCTTCCCCCTCCCCTTTTTTTATCTCTTCTTATCTCTCCCATCCTCCTCCATCTTCTTCCTTCTATGATTCCTCCTCTTCTTTCCTCCCTTCTTCCATCTTTCTCCCTCTTCTCCCTTCTCCTCCTCTCCCTCCCCTGTCTCTCCCTCCCTCCCTGCCATCTCTCCATCATCTCTCCGCCTCATCTCTGCCATTACTTCAAATTTCCTTCCTTCTCCCATCCTTCTTCCTTCTCCACCTCTCCTCCCCCTCTCCCTCCCTGCCGTCACTCAATCATCTCTCCGCCTCATCTCGGTCATTACTCGTCTCTCCAAGTCTCTCCACCCTCTTACTTCCCCACTTATCAGTATAATCAGTTACATCTCGTATCCCTTCATTCCTGTTCATTTCCTCTTCTCCTCTTGTCGTCTCTCTTCTCCGTCTTCTTTTCTGTCTTCTTCTCTTCTCCTCTCTTCTTCTCTCTTCTTGTCTCCTCTCTTTCGCTCCCGTCATATATTTTTCTTCCTTCATCCTTTCCCTGCCTCTCTTCTCACCTACACTTTCCATTATTATTATTATTATTATCATTATTATTATTATTATTATTATATTCAATGTCTCGCTTTTTTCACCATCATCATCATCATCATCATCATCTTTGTAATGTACCTCTTCACATTTGTTCATCGCCATCATCATCATCATCATCATCATCATCATCATCACAATAAACTCGTCTGGAGATAGCAAGAGCGAAATGAAAAAAAACGTACTCGAACTGAAAGGGTAAAAACATTAACATCATACAAGTGTTCATTATTTTTTTGTCTTTATTCTTTTTGTTTCGTTTCCCCTCCTCTGGTCTTCCTCGTTTACTTTCACACGTGTCTTTATTTTCTTCCTTTGTCTTCATTTTCTCCCTCTCTCTTTTCTTCCTCTCTCTCTATTTTCTTCCTCTCTATTTTCTTCCTCTCTCTCTCTATTTTCTTCCTCTCTCTCTCTCTCTATTTTCTTCCTCTCTCTCTATTTTCTTCCTCTCTCTATTTTCTTCCTCTCTCTCTCATTTCCACCTCTGTTAGAAAGCTTTTGTTTAGTTTTCCCTCGACTTATGGTAGTGTGTGTTCCGTTTTCTTTAACCACCATTTTCTCTCTCTCTCTCTCTCTCTCTCTCTCTCTCTCTCTCTCTCTCTCTCTCTCTCTCTCTCTCTCACCTAATCAGTTTGTTATGCATGTGTGTCTATCAATCAGTCTATGAATCTATCAGTCTGTCTCTAATCTCTCTCTCTCTCTCTCTCTCTCTCTCTCTCTCTCTCTCTCACCTAATCAGTTTGTTATGCATGTGTGTCTATCAATCAATCTATGAATCTATCAGTCTCTCTAATCTCTCTCTCTCTCTCTCTCTCTCTCTCTCTCTCTCTCACTTTCTTTCATCTTCCTTTTCTCTTTCTGGATATTTCTCTCCAATCCTCTCCTTCCCCTTCATAATCCTTCTTATCCTCTCAGCTCACTTTCTTTCATCTCGTCTCATCCTCTGTCTCCGTCCCCCTCTTTCTAGAAGCTAGCCTTCAGGATCTGTTGCATATATATCGCTTTGTGACTGGAGATAAAGGAAGATGCTGGCTGGGGAGGGAGAGAGAGAGATTGATGGACACAAGAGAATGATTTGGTGGGTATGAGAGAGAGAGAGAGAGAGAGAGAGAGAGAGAGAGAGAGAGAGAGAGAGTGATTAGGTGGGTAAGAGAGAGAGAGAGAGAGAGAGAGAGAGAGAGAGAGAGACAGTGATTAGGTGTGTAAGAGAGAGAGAGAGAGAGAGAGAGAGAGAGAGAGTGAGAGAGATTGATGGACACAAGAGAATGATTTGGTGAGTATGAGAGAGAGAGAGAGAGAGAAAGAAAGACAGTGATTAGGTGGGTAAGAGAGAGAGAGAGAGAGAGAGATTGATGGACACAAGAGAATGATTTGGTGGGTATGAGAGAGAGAGAGAGGGGGGGGGGACACCTCCTCCCCCTGTCCCACTACACGTCACCCTCCCCCATGTACCCTCCGACGTATTCTCCTTCTCGGTCATCCTCTCCTTCCTCTGCCAACCATCTCGTAAGTTACGGGATGAGAAAAAATATGGGGCTTTCACTTTGATTGTCTCTCTCTCTCTCCCTCTCTCTCTCTCCATTCTTTAATCCTTTTCCATTCCTCCCTTCCCTTCCCTTCCCTTCCCTTCCCTTCCCCATCCCTTCCCTTCCCTTCCCTTCCCTTCCTTTCCCTTCCCTTCCCTTCCTTCCCTTCCCATCCCTTCCCTTCCTTCCCTTCCCTTCCCTTCTATTTGTCCCTTTCTCCTTTCTCGTCTCCCTCCCCAAACCTGGTATTTTTCTCTCCCTTTCTTTCCCTTTTCTTTCCCTCCCTTTCCATCCCTTCATCTCCCTTACCTTTCCCTTTCTTCCCTTCACATGTGTTGTCTTCCTCTTATTTCCTTATATTTTTTCTTCCCTCATTCCTCGTTGTGGTCACTTCCCCTCTCCTTTCTGTTCCTCTTCCGTCATTCCCTTTCATTCTGTCTGTCTGTCTTTTCTCCCCCTCTTTCTGTCTGTCTGTCTCCTTTCCCCTTCTTTTTCTGTCTTTCTTCTCCCCCCATCTCCCCTCTTCCTGAAGCCCACCTCCCTCTCTCTCAACCTCCTCCCCAGTCTTCTCCCTCGTCTCTCCCCTCATCTTTCATCCTCCCCTCTTCTCCTCATCCATCCCCGTCCTCCTCCATATCATCCCTTCCCTTCCTCCCTCTTTTTTCTCTACACCCTTTCTCCGTCTCTCCCCTCTCCTCCTCTTCCTCCTCTCCTCACCTCCTCTTCCTCCTCTCCTCACCTCCTCTTCCTCCTTATCCTTCTCCCTCTATTCCTCTTTTCCCTCTTCCTTTCCCTCTCTTTCTCCTCCCTCTTTTCCTCCGTCTCTCCCCTCTCCTCCCTCTCCCCTCGTCCTTTCATCCTCACCTCTCTTCCCCTTAGGTATTTGAGTCAGCTTCCCTCTCTTCCCCCTCTCTCTTCTCCCCATTTTCCTCCTCCTCTTTCTTCCCTCCCATGTTCCTCCACCTCTCCCCTCTCCTGCTTCTCCCCTCTCCTCCCTCTCCCCTCGTCCTTTCATCCTCCCTCTCCTCTCGTTTCCCCTCAAGTATTTCTGAGCCCACCTCCACATTAGACATTAATCATATTCGATCCTCAGTCCTGTCCCCTCAGTTTGTTCCCTCGTCCTCGCCTCCCCTCACTTCCCCTCACTCTCTCCCCTCGTCACTGTCTACCTCAGTTTCCCCTCTACCTCCACCTCTGTCTGTCTGTCTGTCTCTCTGTTCTGTCTGTCTCCCTCGTCCTCGTCTCCCCTCACTTCCCCTCACCTTTTCCCCTCGTCGCTGTCTACCTCAGTTTCCCCTCACCCTCTACCTGTCGCCTCTCTCTCTCTCTCTCTCTCCTGTCTGTCCCCCTCTTCCTCGTCTCCCCTCACTCTCTCCCCTCATGGCTTTCTCTCTCTCTCTCTCTCTCTCTCTCTCTCTCTCTCTCTCTCTCTCTCTCTCTCTCTCTCTCTCATTTTTTCCCCTTTCTGTCTTCTTTGAGATATCTCTTCTCACTCTTAATCCCCTTTGGTTATCCTGTCTCCCCTCTTTCTCCCCTCTCCCCTCTCATCACTCCCCTCTCCCTTTTGCTCCCTCTCCTCTCCCCTTATCCTCTCCCCGCTCTCCCTTCTTCTCTCTCCCCTGTCACTTCTCCCCTCTCCCTTCTCCCCTCTTCTGGTCTCCTTCCATCTCCCCTTCTCATCTCCACTTCTCCATCCACCCCTCACTTAACCTTCTTTTCCCCTTCTCTACGTTCCCCTCAGCATATTCTTCCCCTTTTTCTCCCCTTATTCTTACTTGGAGGCGTTTTGTCTGCGGCCACCCTTTGCGGGATTAGGGCGTCGGGCTATAGATAGATAGATTCTTACTTCTTCCTTCCTTCCTTCCTTTTCTTTCTTCCTTCTGTCTTTCCTTCTTTCTTCTACCTCTCCTTTCTTCCTTCCATCCTTCTTTCTTTCTTTCCTTCCTTCCTTCCTTCCTTCCTTCCTTTCTTTCTTTCTTTCTTCCATCCATCCATCCATCCTTCCTTCCTTCCTTACCCCTTCCTTCCTTCCTTGTCTGTCTTTCATCCTTCATTCCTTCCTTCCTCCTTTCCATTTCCCTCTTTTTTTTCCTTCTTTTGCCTCCTTCCTCCCTTTCTTCTCCCTCCTTTCCTTTCCCCTTTCCCGCCTTCGTCTTCCTTCTTCCTCCTCCCATATATTTAATCCCATCCCTCCTTTTCCCCTTCTTCTTTCCTCTTTTCCTTCCTTCTTTCCTCTTCCTTTTTCCCCTCTTTAGTTCCTTCCCATTCCCCTCTTTTTCCTTCTTCTCCTTCCGTTCAATTTATCCCTCCCTCTTTTCCCCTTCTTCTTGCCTCTTTTCCTTTCTCTCCCCTCCCTCTTCCCCCTCCTCCCTCCTCTGTGTTCCTCTCAGCTTATCTTTCCTTTTCCCCTTAGTCTTGCCTCTCTTTCCCTCCCTCTTCTCCCCTCTTCCCTCTTTCCATCAGCTTCCTTTTTCCCCTCTTTCTATCCTCCTCCTCCTCCTCCTCCTTCCGTCCTTCCATCCTTCGTTCTTTCCTTCCTTCTTTCTCCCCTCTTGTCCCAGATTCTCTCTCCCCTCCCTTCCTCCCCTCTTCTCTCAGACTCTCACTCTTTCTCCTCCCCTCTTTTATCTTTCTCCCCTCTTTTCCCCTCTTGCTTCTTCCTCCTTTTGTCTATGTTTTTATTTTCGCGATTTTCCCCTCCTTTCGCCAAGTTTTCCCCTCTTTTTCTTTGCTTCCTCTCTCTCTCTCTCTCTCTCTCTCTCTCTCTCTCTCTCTCTCTCTCTCTCTCTCCCCTCATCATCTCCATTTCCCCTTCTCTTTCCCCTCACCTCTTTTATTGCCCTTTAAATATGTGTTCAATTCTGGGTATAGACTAGACTCTCCCTTCCCTGAGCCCCACCAGCCCTCCTACGTACCTCTCACCTTCGCATGTCACCACTTTAGCGCCAATGCCCACCGCCCTGCATGGGTGATGAGGGAAGGGTGTTTTAAGGAAATTATGATAATGAGATGGTTGTTATTATTATTATTATTAGTAGTAGTAGTAGTAATAGTAGTAGTAGTGATGGTGGTGGTGGTGATAGTGTAGTAGTAGTTTTTTATTATTATTATTATTATTATTATTATTATTATTATTATTATTATTATTACGGTATTATTATTATTATTATTTAAATTTTCACGAGATAGCTTCTTTAACCTCTTCACTACTACCACTGTTTCCCCTTCCTCATTTCCCCTCATTCTTGCCCCATTTCCCGTCATTCTTGCCCCTTCTCCCGTCATTCTTGCCCTTTTCCCCTCATACTTGCCCCTCCTCCCCTCATTCTTGCCCCTTCTCCCCTCATTCTTGCCCCTTCTCCCCTCATTCTTGCCCCTTCTCCCCTCATTCTTGCCCCTTCTCCCCTCATTCTTGCCCCTTCTCCCCTCATTCTTGCCCCTTCTCCCCTCATTCTTGCCCCTTCTTCCCTCATTCTTGCCCCTTCTCCCCTCATTCTTGCCCCTTCTCCCCTCATTCTTGCTCTTACTCCTCTCATTCTTGCCCCATTTCCCCTCATTCTTGCCCCTTCTCCCCTCATTCTTGCCCCTTCTCCCCTCATTCTTGCCCCTTCTCCCCTCATTCTTGCTCTTACTCCTCTCATTCTTGCCCCATTTCCCCTCATTCTTGCCCCTTCTCCCCTCATTCTTGCCCCACTCTCCCCTCATTCTTGCCCCTTCTCCCCTCATTCTTGCCCCTTCTCCCCTCATTCTTGCCTCTTCTCCTTCCCTCCCTCCTGCCTCTTCTCCTTCCCTCCCTCCTTTCTCACTTTCTCCCTCATTTTCCCCTCTCTCCAGCTTCCCTTTCACCTTTCCCTTCCTCCCTTCCCCTTCCTCCCTTCCCCTTCATTCTTCCCCATTCCCCTTATTCTTTTCCTTATTCCCCTCATTCTTGTCTTCTTCTTCGTCACTCATTTTCCCCTCTTCGTCTTCCCTCTTCCCCTCTCATTCTTCCCTCTTGCATTCTTTTTCACTTCTTTTCCTCCTCTCCCCTTATTTTTCCTGATTTTCCCCTCATTCTTTCCTCTTCCTCCTTTCCTCCCCCTCCCCTCCCTGTCCCTCTCACTCTTCCCTCTGATATTCCCCTCTTGCCTATTCCCCCCTCTTCCCTCTTAGATTTCCCTCTCATCCTTTCCCCTCACTCCCTCCCCTTTCGTTTATCCATCCTTTTTCCCCTCACTTTTACCTCGTCGTCTTCATTCTTCTCTCCCCTCTCTCTCTCTCTCTCTCTCTCTCTCTCTCTCTCTCTCTCTCTTTCAGGCCGTTACTCTTTCTTCTTTCCCCTCTTTTATCGTCTCCCCTCTTCCCCTCGGCTTCTCCCTCCCTCCCCTTGTCAGTGTCCCTCAGCTTCCCCTCGAGAGAGAGAGAGAGAGAGAGATTTGTTGTGTGTGTGTGTGTGTGTGTGTGTGTGTGTGTGTGTGTGTGCCAATAATTGATAATAGCCCTCTCATTTCCTTGTTAAGGTCACACACACACACACACACACACACACTCTCTCTCTCTCTCTCTCTCTCTCTCTCTCTCTCCCTCCCTCCCTCCCTCCCTCCCTCCCTCCTGTCAATCGGAATCCTCACTTAAAATTCCCTCCCTCTCCCTCCCTCCCTCCCTCCTTCATTTCTCCCAGTTTTCTATTTCATTTCTTCCTCCCTTTCCTTCCCTCTTCCCTCCTCCTCCTCCCTCAAACCTTCCCTCCTTCTTCCCTTTCACCTTTCACTCCCTCTTCCTCCCTTCCTCTCCCTTCCCCGTCCTCTATCCACTTCTCCCTCATCACTCCCCTCCATATCTCCCTCCCTCCCTCCATCTCAGTTCTCTCTCTCTCTCTCTCTCTCCCCCCCCCTTCCATTTCTTTCCCTTCTCTCTCCCTCACAGTTTCCTCCTTTGCTCCATAGTATTCTCCCTCCCTCCCTCCCTCCCTCTCTTCACCCACCCAGTTTTCTCCCTTCCTTCCCTCCTTCCAGTCTCCCTGTTTCCCCCTTCCTCCCTCCCTCCCTTCCTCTTTCCTAGTTCTCCCCCTTCTCTTCACTCTCCCAGATTCTCTCCCTCCATTCCTCCCTCCCTCTGTCCCTCCCTCCTTCCCTCCCTTTTTCCGTCCTATCTTCCCCTCTTCATATTTCTCTCCCTCCCTCCCACCCTTCCCTCTCCTCTCCCTCCATCCCTCCCACCCTCCCCTCTCCCAGATTCTCTCCCTCCCACCTTCCCCTCCCAGATTCTTTCCCTCCCCTCCCAGATTCTTTCCCTCCCTCCCTCCCCTCCCAGATTCTTTCCCTCCCAGATTCTTTCCCTCCCTCCCTCCCTTCCCTCTCTTAGATTCTCTCCCTCCCTCCCACCCTCACCTCTCCCAGATTCTTTCCCTCCCTCCCATCCTCCCCTCTCCCAGATTCTCACCTTCCCTCCCTCCCTCCCTCCCTCCGTTCTACCCTCCCCTCTTCAAATTTCCCTCCCTCTCTCCCCATCACGTGCCTTTTCAATCGCAACTCTCGTCATTCAGAATCAAATGGAACAATCCAATTTAGCGGCGGTGGACGGGGAGGCAATTATGGGGTGCTGCCAGGCGTGTCACTCTGTCATGCTGCACGTCATTCATTATTCACTCTACTCACGCTACGATGACGAGAGTGAATGGAGGAGTGAATGAGTGAGTGAATGAGGGAGTTGATAGGGGAGTGGATGGAGGTGGTGAGAGGTTGGGAGGAGTGAATTAAGGACAAACTCTATTCATTATTCACTCTATTCACGCTACAATGACGAGAGTGAATGGAGGAGTGAAGAGTGAATGAGTGTGTTGATGGTTCGCCTGTATTTCTAGATCCTGCTGTGGTGGTGGTGATGATGATGATGATGATTGTGATGGTTGTGGTGATGATAATGATGATGGTGGTGGTGGTATTGGTGATGATGATGATTGTGGTGGTGGTAGTGGTGGTGATGATGGTGGTAGTGATGGTTATGGTGGTGATGATGATGATGATGATGATGATGATGGTGGTGGTGGTGATGGTGGTGGTGGTGATGATGATGATGATGATGATGGTGGTGGTGGTGGTGGTGGTGGTGGTGGTGATGATGATGATGATGGTGGTGGTGGTAGTGGTGGTGATGATGATTGTGGTGGTGGTGGTAGTGATGATTATGATGATGATGATAATGTATACTCACGGTAAAGGGCGTGAATGATGAGTGAATGAAACAAATGAAAGTATGTAAGCGCTGACTCACGACCTCTTGTCATTCATTATTCACTCTCTCTAGAATGACGGGTGAGTGAGTGTGTGTGTGTGTGTGTGTGTGTGTGTGTGTGTGTGTGTGTGAGAGAGAGAGAGAGAGAGAGAGAGAGTATAAATCCATCTTCCCTTTGACTCACCACTTACTCTCTCTCTCTCTCTCTCTCTCTCTCTCTCTATCAAAACACACACACACACACACACACACACACACACACAGATTTCCTACTCCCACACATACATCTTACTTCCTGTCACTTCCCCTCCCCTCCCCTCCCTTCCCTTCCCTTCCCTTCCCTTCCCTTCCCTTCCCCTCCCCTCCCCTCCCATTTCCTTCCCTTTACCTTACCTTCATTCTCCTATTTACTCAAGTTCCCCTTCCCTTTCCTTCCCTTCTTTTTTCCTCCCTTCCCCCTCTTCACCTCTTCCCTTCCATCCCCTCCCCATTCGCTTCCCTCCCTCCCTTTCCTTCCTTCCCCTTCCGTCCTCCTCCTCCTCCTTCTCTCTCCCATTCCCATCTCTTTCTTTCCTCTCCCTAATTCCCTTCCCTTCCCCTCCCTTCCCTACCCTACCTCTCCCCCTCCCCCTTCCCTCCCATCCTCTCCCCACCCCTTCCCACCTCATCTTGTCTCACCCATTCCCTTCCTTCCTCTCCCCTCCCCTCCCCTCCCCCGACAAACTGGATGAGTTGTGTTTGCCAGTCACGTCAAACCTTAGCGTTTTATTTGCCCTCGTTAGTTCCTCCCTCTCTCTCTCTCTCTCTCTCTCTCTCTCTCTCACAAATGTCCACTCTTGTTAGATTATTTTTCCTCTATTTTTGTCTTTCCTGTCTTCTTCCTCTTCGTGTATTAGTTTCACGCTTATTTTTATCTCTTCTTCCTCCTGTCTTTCCATCCTCTTCCTTTCACTTTTTTGGTATTATTATTATCTACTTTTCTCTCCCCACCCTCCTCTTCTCTCCCCACCCTCCTCTTCTCCCCCCACCCTCCTCTTCTCCCCTGGCGTCGAAGAGGGGGAGAGAGGAGAGAGCGTGTTTTGTTCGAGGCAGCCCGACACCCGGATCGTCCCCTTTGATGTGTTATTGAGACCCCCATCCGACTCCGCCCCCCGGGGAGTCTCGGATTAAAAGGGTTCGTTTGCCTCGACTTTTGTCTCGAGTGCTTCGGGTCCTTTTCTCTGGTTTATTTATTTATTTTTTGAGCGTACGGGTTTGTTTGAAAGGGTTGTGTGTGTGTGTGTGTGTGTGTGTGTGTGTGTGTGTGTGTGTGTGTGTGTGTGTGTGTGTGTGTGAGAGAGAGAGAGAGAGAGAGAGAGAGAGAGAGAGAGGAAGAGAGAGATGTTTTTATATCTAGTGTGTATGTGTGTGTGTGTGTGTGTGCGTGCGTGTGTGTGTGTGTGTGTGTGTGTGTGTGTGTGTGTGTGTGTGTGTGTGTGTGAAAGGTGCGTTGTTTTTATATCTAGTGTGTGTGTGTGTGTGTGTGTGTGTGTGTGTGAAAGGACATCATGGGTACTTCACACTTTCTTTCTACCGATTTATTTTGACTTAGGAGAGACTTAGAACTGGATTTTGAGTTAGAAGGGATTTTTTTCGAAGTGGATTTTGAGTTAGGAGGGATTTTTTCGAACTAATATATTTTTTCTTTTTACTCTCTCTCTCTCTCTCTCTTTCTCTCTCTCTCTCTTTCTCTCTCTCTCTCTCTCATATCCATCTTCCTTTTCGCTCTCTGTAAGTTAGGTCGAGTTAGTTTGTTGACAGGCCTTGTTCCCTAAGTTACGTGTGTGTGTGTGTGTGTGTGTGTGTGTGTGTGTGTGTGTGTGTGTGTGAGTGTGTGTGTGTGTTATTTGAATTGTATGTGCTGACTGATTGGCAGTGTGTGTGGAGGGGGAAGGGTGTGTGTGTGTGTGTGTGTGTGTGTGTGTGTGTGTGTGTGTGTGTGTGTACCAAAGCTGTGTAACTTGGCATTGCTTCAGACTCCCATCATTCTTCCCCACCTACCTCCCTAACCCCCACTACCTTCCCCAGTGTGTGTGTGTATATGTGAGAGAGAGAGAGAGAGAGAGAGAGACGAAAGTGAGCGAGAGAAAGTGAGACAGAAATAGAGAGAGGACCCGTCTCCCGTAGGGCCCACTCGACTAGATGAAAATACATTGTGGTGAAAATGTTGACAATATTGGTGATCACCGGAGCAGGCTGGTTTGACGACTCCCCGCTGTGTTGTGGCCGGCCCGGGGTGGGGAGGGGAGGGGAGGAGGCGTGGGGAGGGCAAGGGAGGGGAGGGAAGATGGGGAGAAGCGTTGGGAGCGGAAGGGAGGGGCAGGAAGATGGGGAGGGCAGGGGAAGGGTGGTGGAGAGAGGCGTTGGGAGGGGAAGGGAGGGGAGGGAAGATGGGGAGAAGCGTTGGGAGGGCAGGGGAGGGGCTGGAAGATGGGGAGAGCGTTGGGAGGGGAAGGAAAGGGAAGGGAGGGGAGATAGGGGGTAGGTAAAAATTGCATGGAGGTTGTGGTTGGCCTGGGGTGGGGAGGGGAGGGGAGGAGGCCTTGGGAGGGCTGGGGAGAGGCGTTGGGAGGAGAAGGGAAGGAAAGGGAGGGGAGGTGGAGGGGAGGTAAAATTTGCAAGTGGTTGGTCTGGGGTGGGGAGGGGAGGGGAATGAAGATGGGGAGAGGTGTAGGGGGGAGGGGAGATTGGGAGAGTCGTGGGGTGGGGAAGGAATATGAGGATGGAAAGGGAGAGAGAGAGAGAGAGAGGGGGGGGGAAGGGAGGTAGGGAGAAAACAAGGTACGGCTCGTGAGGAGGGACGAAGGGAAGAAATTGAAGTGTAGAGGAAGGGAGAGAGTGGGGAGGGAGACTGGGAGGCAAGGAGAGGCATGGGGAGAGAGCGAAGGACATCTGGAAGTAAGGGAAAGAGATGGGAAGGGGGGGAGAGAGGTAGGGAACACTGGGTAGAAAGGGAAGGAGGAAAAGGGAGAAATGGAGGGGGGAAGAGAGGTAAGGAACAGTGGGTAGAGAGGGAGGGAGGAAAAGGGAGAAATGAGGGGAGAAGAGAGGGAGAAATGGGGAGGGGAGGAGATTGAGGGAGGGATAGGTGGGGAGGAGAAGACAGAGGTGGATAATCCTTCATCTTATTTTCTAGTCCCGTTATACGATTATCCGGTCATGATATCCGTTATACGTCTCGCTATCCAGTTATCCAGTACTCTTATCCAGTCCCATTATCCGATTCCCGTTATCCGAATATCCATTTCCGCCTCTATTGTTCAGTATCCGTTTATTCAGTTCCGCTATCCGATCATCTCTCCATCGTATCCACAGTTCGCCATAGCCAATCCTCGCTATACGATTATCCAGCCTTCATCCAGTTATCCAGGCTATTTCGGCATATCCATTTATCTATCTGTTTATCTATTGCCAGACGCCTTAATCCCAGAAGGGGTGGCCACAAACAGATCACCTCCATGTCGCCCTGTCCCCCGCCATTTCACTGCCCTGCCCGCAGCTCACACCCTCCTCTCTCATATACCTCTCCACTCCATCCCTCCACCTCATCCTTGGCCTCCCCCTCCCTCTACCCCCTGCACCTCACTCACATACACTCTCCTTGTCAGTCTCTCATTCTCCATCCTCTCCACATGGCCAGTTTATCCAGTTCAGTTAATCTTCGCTATCCGGTTATCCATCCCTATCCGGTTATCCATCCGCTGCTATCCGGAGTTCATTTTATGCACCTTTTGGCCGGATACGGATGAGTCGGGAGCCTCATTTTACGGCCGCTGTGCAGGAATGAGTCGGATTGCAACGAGCGGCCTTGCAACCGGATTTTGCAACAGCGTGAGTAATGGTGTCGGTGGGAGTGATCGGTTTCGAGGCAGTGCTGTTTGCAACCAATGACAACAACAACTACAACAACATTATCACCACCACTACCACCACCACCACCACCACCACCATCATCATCAACAATACAACACTACCAACACTACCACCACCATCACCACCATCAACAAATACAACACTACCACCACCACCACCACCACCAACAACAACAACAGCAACAACAACTACAACAACAATAACAACAGTAACAGATAAACAACACTGTTTGAACTACAAAAGCATCATCATCATCATCATTAATGACGACAGCAGCTCTATTTAAACAACAACAACAACAACTATAGCATTTCAATTAGTATTTTGGTATCGCTCATGTTCATACCTCCGCCAAGGAGATTATGTTTTCACCCCTGTCCGTTTGTTTGTTGGTTGGTTTGTGAGCAAGATTACACAAAAACTACTGGACGGATTTCCACGAAACTTGGTAGAAGAATGGACCTTGGCCCAGAATACACTCCATTAAATTTTGGTGCGGATCCGGATAAAGGTGCGGATCCAGGAATTTTTTTTCACTTTAACATTGCGAGATAGGGCGTTGGCGGAGGTATGCGCTCTACTGAGTGCCATTCTAGCTGTTATTGTTATTGTGTTCATTCAGCACGAAGAACAACAACACAGTGAACTCGTCAGCCACTTTCTTTGCCACCCCAGACTCTCTTAACATGCGAGGTATACATCCGCGGTAAACACACTTAGGTATACTGTATTTGCTGGTATATTCCTTCCACTAAGAGGCTTATACCTGGAATTATGCCGGCCCCATGAAAGCATAGTACCAGGTGTATTAAACACAAGTCGACTATTGCTAAATCCGGGGCCGTCAAAACTTACTGATACGAAATTGTTCATATTATTGTCTGTATTATTATTATTGTGTGGTAGGTGGGGACGCTCACCATCCACTCACTCGATGTAGTGCTGCTCTCGGGTGTCTGCCCTTTCCTCTCCATCCTTCTTTCCTTCCATCCTTTTCTGTTTTTCCTTCATTCTTTCCTCTTCCTTCTGCCTGTGGGTGACTTTACACTCCCTCTCCTGTCTTTCTTTCCTTTATTCTTTGCTCTTCCTTCTGCCTGTGGGTGACTCTACACTGAGTGACAAGCCAAATGGTTTCCTGTGCACCAGGGAACCATTTACTACGCTGGGTGGTAACCATATAACCAAATTTTGGCGCCTGGTGGTTTAGTGGTTAATTACGGCGCTCCAATCGGATTGAGCCGGTGAA
>NC_136983.1:1679665-1682165 GCF_032717465.1 Coenobita brevimanus | reverse complement strand
AGGGGAGAAGATGGAGAACTAGGGGAGAGAAGATAGGGAATAGGGAGGAAAAACAAGGGAAAAGGAGAAATAGGGAGAGAAGATAGGTAATAGGGAGGAAAAACAAGAGAAAAAGGGGAGAAATAGGGAGAGAAGATAGGGAATAGGGAGGAAAAGGAGAAAAGGGAAAGAAATAGGGAAGAGATTAGGAGTAGAGAGGAAAAATAGGAGAGAGAAGGTCGAGAAATAGGGAAGAGAAGCGTAGGAGCCCGGGGCTAGGCAAGTTGGTACTGACTTTTAAGATGAGTGACCAGCCTCACTCATCCCTGAGAGGCATTACGAGAGCAATAAACCCCAACCATCCCTTGGATATAAACCTTCACCGGCTCAATCCGATTGGAGCACCTTAATTACCCACTAAACCACCAGGCGCCATAATTTGGTTATATGGTTACCACCCAGCGTAGTAAATGGTTTCCTGGTGTACAGGAAAGCATTTGGCTTGTCACTCAGTGTAGAGTCACCCACAGGCAGAAGGAAGAGCAAAGAATGAAGGAAAGAAAGACAGAAGATCAAGGGAGGAAGAGAGGAAAGGACAGACAGCCAAAGCAGCACTACATAGAGTGAGTGGATGGTGAGCGCCCCCACCTACCACAAATAATAATAATACACTATATCACGGCCGGAATTCCCACGTAAAAACTGTTAATATCCCACCAACTCCACATCCGTCTTAACTTGTCACTCTCAGTCCTCCTCCTCCTCCTCCTCCTTATCATCATCATCATCAACGTCTTCGTCTTCATCTCTCTCCCTCCCCAACCTCGTCCTCCTCCCCCTTCTCCTACCCATCATCATCATCATCTTCATTTTCATCATCATCATCATCATCATCATCATCATCTCCATCTTCCCCCCCCCTTTCTTCTTCCTCCTCCTCTTGATCATGAGCATCACATTCATCATCTTTGTTGTCATCTTCATCTCCTTCTCCTCTCCTCCTAATCATCACCACCACCTCCCTCATCTCCCCCACCCTCCCCCGACCACGCAATGACTGTGAAATGAGCTAAGGTGTCTTAAAACAAGGAGAGAGTCATCATCATCATCATCATCATCATCATCATCATCATCATCATCATCATCATCATCATCATCATCACCATCACCATCATTTCTGTCTTCATATTCATCGTCTTTTGCGAACTCTTCCTCCCATTCTTCTTCCGCCTCTTCCTCCCCCTCCTCCTCCTCCTCATCATCATCATCATCATCATCATCATCATCATCATCTGTTCTGTCTTCATCTTCGTCATTTGCAAACTCATTATCCTTCGCCTCATCATTATCATCATCATCATCATCATCTTTGTTGCCATCCTCTTTTTTCTCCTCCCCCTTCCCCACCTAATCGTCACCACCCTTACCCTCTCCCCTCTCCCCATCTCCCCACCACGCAATGACTGTGAAATGGCCTGGGGTGCGTGGAAAACTTATAATCATCATCATCATCATCATCATCTTCATTATTTTCCCCCTCCCCCATCCTCTCCTAATTATCACCACCCTCTCCCCATCCTTCCCCACCTCCCTCCTCATCTCCCCACCGCGCGATGACTGTGGAATGGACTGGGGTGCGTGGAAAACTTATCATCATCATCATCTTCATTTTTCCCCTCCCCCATCCTCTCCTAATCATCACCACCTTCACCCTACTCCCTCCCCACCTCCCTCCTCATCTCCCCACCTCCCTCCTCATCTCCCCACCGCGCGATGACTGTGGAATGGACTGGGGTGCGTGGAAAACTTGAAGAGTGCGTCTCCCACTCTTGCCATAACCCAGTTCCACGCGTCGGGGGTTAAAAATGAACGAAATCTATTACCATGCAAATGAACGTGCTCAGTGCCTGGTTGGGGGAAGGTGGGGGAGTGGGGGAAGGGTTGGGGAGTGGGGGAGGGTAGGAGAAGGTTTGGGGAAGGTGAGGTGAGGGAAGGTGGGGGAAAGTGGGGTTGGGGAGAGTAGGGGAAGGTTTGGGGAGGTGAGGTGAGGGTAGGGGAAGGAGGGGGAAGGGTTGGGGAGAGTGGGGGATGGGTTGGGGAGGGTGGGGGAAGGGTTGGGGAGGTGGGGTGGGGGAGAGTTAGGGGTACTAGCTTTCTCTCTCTCTCTCTCTCTCTCTCAGAGGTGTTGGGATTGTGTGTGTGTGTGTGTGTGTGTAGAGAGAGAGAGAGAGAGAGAGAGAGAGAGAGAGAGAGAGAGAAGGGGGGGGTGAGTAGCCTGACCTTGTGAGAAAGAGAGAGACGTAAAGTAACAAGAATGATATCGTTTTAACAGAGAGAGAGAAAGAATATTTAAGTATCCCCAGTGTACACACATTACTTAAAGACTCTTTTTTATGTAAAGTATAAGTGGATTAGTTAACATTTATTGTGTTGACTGCATTAGAGTTAGAAAGAAAAAAGAAAGAGAGAGAGAGAGAGAGAGAGAGAGAGAAAGAAAAAAAGAGGACAAAAAGTGAGAGAA
>NC_136983.1:1662165-1674665 GCF_032717465.1 Coenobita brevimanus | reverse complement strand
GTGTGCGGGGGGAGGGGGGTTTGGGTGTGGATTGTAATTGTGTGTGTGTGTGTGTGTGTGTGTGTGTGTGTGTGTGTATGTTGGATTATATTCTCTATTCACCCATATTTCCAAAGAGAGAGAGACTGAGAGGGAGAGAGAGAGAGAGAGAGAGAGAGAGAGAGAGAGAGAGAGTCATCCAAACATAAATTTTCACGAACAGACATCAAAGGAAATTTTTTGGGAAATAAAAAAAAAAAACAGAGACGAGATCATAGAAATATTTTGTTATATATATGGACAGAGAAAAGTTATATTCCATAGATTTTTTTGTGTTGAATATCTATCTGTCTATCTATCTATCTATCTGTCTGTCTGTCTGTCTATTTATCTATCTGACTGTGTCTATCTATCTGTCTGTCTCTGTCTATCTATCTATGCCTATCTATCTGTCTTGCTATCTGTCTGTCTGTCTCTATCTATCTGTCTATCTGTCTGTCTATCTATGTATGTCTATCTATCTATCTGTGTCTCCGTATTTCTATCTATCTATCTATCTCTATGTCTATCTGTCTCAGTCAATCTATCTATCTGTCTATCAATTCATTGTTTATCTATCTGTGTCTATCTGTCTGTCTAGTTGGGCTATTAGTGTCTATCTACCTGTACTGTCAGACTCCTTATCTTTATCTACTATCTATCTATTGCCAAACGCCTCAGTCCCGTAAGAGGTGGCCACAAACAAATCGCCTCCATGTCGCTCTGTCCCCCGCCATTTCACTGCCCTGTTCCCAGCTCATACCCCCCCCCCGTCTCTCATATACCTCTCCACTCCATCCCTCCATCTCATCCTCGGCCTCCCCCTCCCTCGTATACCTCTCCACTCCATCCCTCCATCTCATCCTTGACCTCCCCCTCCCTCATATACCTCTCCACTCCATCCCTCCATCTCATCCTTGGCCTCCCCCTCCCTCATATACCTCTCCACTCCATCCCTCCATCACATCCTTGGCCTCCCCCTCCCTCATACACCTCTCCACTCCATCCCTCGATCTCATCCTCGACCTCCCCCTCCCTCGTATACCTCTCCACTCCATCCCTCCATCTCATCCTTGGCCTCCCCCTCCCTCATACACCTCTCCACTCCATCCCTCCATCTCATCCTTGGCCTCCCCCTCCCTCATACACCTCTCCACTCCATCCCTCCATCTCATCCTTGACCTCCCCCTCCCTCATATACCTCTCCACTCCATCCCTCCATCTCATCCTTATGTAAAAGCAAGATTGATAGCGATAGATACATAATTATGGAGATAGATTTACAGATAGATAGATATATCGTAGATTTTTATACATGTATATACAGATATGATAGATTTAGATAGATTTATAGATAGATAGATTTAGATATATAGATAGGGGGATTCAGATAGATAGATGAATAGATTTAGATAGATATGTAGATAGATAGATTTAGATATATAGATAGGTGGATTCAGATAGATATATAGATAGGTACCTGTAGATTTAGATAGGTAGTTAGATATATAGATAGATTTAGATAGATATATAGATAGATAGGTAGATTTAGACAGATAGATTTAGATATTTATATAGATAGATTTAGATAGATATATAGATAAGCAGATTTGGATAGATATATAGATAGGTAGATTTAGATAGATAGATAGATAGATAGATATATTTAGATGTATAGATAGATGGATTTAGATAGATATATAGATGGGTAGTTTTGGATAGATAGATAGATTTAGATATAGATAAGTAGGTAGATTTAGATAGATATATAGATAGATTTAGATATAGATAAGTAGGTAGATTTAGATAGATAGATAGATTTAGATAGACATATAGATAGATTTAGATATAGATAAGTAGGTAGATTTAGATAGATAGATAGATAGATATTGTGTACAGATACTTAGACATTTAAAATAGACAGATAGACAGGTAGATAGACAGATAGATAAATAGCCTCCCGCCTCCCACAAAATAATAGAGCATAGAAAACGTGAACTGTGTGGAATTGGAGGGGGGGACTTTGAAGGAGAGAGAGAGAGAAAGAAAAAATTGGACAAAACAGAAAAGAAAAAAAAGGAAAGGGAGAGGCATGAACAAAGAGGGGGAGAAAAAAGACGATGTTTTTTGGCAGTTTGGAAAAAGGACCTCAAATTTATCGTGTGGAATGAGAGAGAGAGAGAGAGAGAGAGAGAGAGAGAGAGAGAGAGAGAGAGAGAGAGGGGAGAGAAAGTAATGAATCCACAAATATTCACTCTATAGACAAAGTAGTTGTGGATAGGTAACACACACACACACACACACACACACACACACACACACACACACACACGAGAGAGAGAGAGAGAGAGAGAGAGAGAGAGAGAATGAAAAGTGGAGAGAGAGAGAGAGAGAGAGAGATTGAGAGAGAATGAAAAGTGGAGAGAGAGAGAGAGAGAGAGAGAGAGAGAGATAGAGAGAGAGAGAGAGAAATAAAATGAAAAGTGAGGCAGCCTTGCCCCCTAACTCGTTGGGTGAAGTTATAGTGAAATTAATGCAAAGAGATGGAAGGGTCCAGGTGTGAAATTGACTTGTAATGAAGGTGGGAGGCGAGGGGAGCGGAGGGGAGAAGGTGAGGGGAGAAGAGGATGGGAGAGAAGAGAGGAAAACGAAGAGAAGAGTGGAGAGGTGTTTGGAGACAGGAGAGGTGAGGGGAGAGATAAGAGGGGAAGGTGAGGGGAAGAGGATGGGAGAGGAGAGGGTGGAGAGAAGAGGGGAAAACGAAGAGAAGAGGGGAGAGGTGTTTGGAGACAGGAGAGGTGAGGGGAGAGATAAGAGGGGAAAACGAAGAGTAGGAAATGAGGGGAGATAAAGGTGGAGAGATAAGAAGAGGGGAAATTGAAGAGGAGAGGAGAGGAGAGGGAAGAAAGGGGAGAATGAAGAGGAACTGCAGAGGAGAAGAGGAAGAAAGGAAGAGGTAGAGAGGAGAGAATTGGGAAGAGGTGAGGGGAGAGGTGCGATGAGGGAGGGGGAAGGGGAGGAAGAGAGGGAACAGGAAGAGGGAAGAGTAGTGAGGAAAACAGGAAGAGGCTGAAAGAGGGGAAGAGGAGGAGGAGGAGGAGGAGAAGAAGAAGAAGAAGAAGAAGAAGAAGTAGAGGGGAGGTGGGGGTGAAGCGGGGGAGGGAGGGAAGAAGAAAGACGAATCTGAAGAGGAGGAGGGGAAGGGAAAAGAGGGGAGAAGGTGAGGGGAGGGGAGAAAGGAAGGAAGAGCGGAGGAAATGGGGAGAAAGTGAGGGGAAGGACAGAAGGGGAGAAACGAAGAGGAGGAGGTGGTGGGGAGAGGGGTGAAATGAGCAGAAAGAAAAAAACGGCTGAGGGGAGAGGAGAGAGGAAGTGAGGGGAGAGAGGGGGAGAGAGAGGAAACTGTGGTGTTTAGTGGAGAGGAAAAAATAGAAGGGGGATGCAGAGGGGAAGGGAGAGAAGGGGAGGTGGAGTTAAGTGGAGGGGAAGTGATGAGGGGAGGGGAGGAAGGGCAGGAGAGGGGAGAAAAAACGTGGACCGGAGGGAAGGAAGGTAAGGAGAAGGGAGGAATAAAAAGGGAAGTGGAGGTGACGGGAAGGAAAGGGAAGGGAGAGAGGGAGGGAAGGAAAGCAGAGGTAAAAAGGGGAGGGGAGGAAAGGGAAGGAGGGAAGGGAAGGGAGAGAATTGGAAGTGGAGGTAAGAAGGGAGTGGAGGAAAGGGGAGTGGAGGTAAGAAGGGAAGAAAGGGGAGTGGGGGTAAGAAGGAAGGAAAGGGGAGTGGAGGTAAGAAGGGAGGGAAGTGTGTAAGAGGAAGGGGAATACGAAGATAGAGGAAGCGGAGGAAAAGGGGAAGGGAGGGGAAATATAAATAAGAGGGAGAGGAGAAGGAAAGGTAGGAAGAGTGCAGTGGAGAGGGGGAAGTGGAAGAAAGATGAGAGGGGGAGGGGAGCTGTGTGTAGGTGAGGGGAAGGAGGGGAAGGAGGAGAAAAGGGAAGTGGAGGAGAAGGGGAAACGCATTGGAGGAAAAGAGGTGGTTGTGGAAGAGAGAGAGAGAGAGAGGAAAAATAAGGGGGGGAGGGAGGTGAGAGAGAGAGAGAGAGAGGATTAAAATTGGAGAGAGAGAGAGAGAGAGAGAGCCCGGGGGTTGAAAGAGAGTTTTTTAAAATGGATATAGAAAAAAGTGACCTGGAAAAAATTAATACACTGGAGAGAGAGAGAGAGAGAGAGAGAGAGAGTCCCTGTGCCGATGGGAGTAGATAGACTAGATAGATAGTGTGTTGTTTATATAAGATCTCGGTGGCCCTGTCGAGTATGTGCTGAACGGCCCTATTGAGTATGCGCTGAACGGCCCTATCGAGTGTGTGCTGAACGGCCCTATCGAGTGTGTGCAGAACGGCCCTATCGAGTATGTGCTGAACGGCCCTATCGAGTATGTGCTGAACGGCCCTGTCGAGCTTCCTTCTATAAACAGTGGGATATAGATAGATAGATAGATAGATAGGCAGGTAGATAGATAGAGACAGGTAGATAGATGTACATAGGTAGATAGATAGATATTGGTAGATAGACATAGGTAGGTAGGTAGGCAGATAGATAGACAGGTAGATAGATTGATATTGGTAGATAGATAGATATTGGTAGATAGATAGATATTGGTAGATAGATAGACATAGATAGACAGGCAGATAGACATAAGTAGACAGGTAGATAGATAGATACACAGATAGATAAATGAGATAGATATAATTTAGACACAAGCAGGTAGGCAGATATATAGACAGGCAGATAGACAGGTAGATAGATAGATAGATAGACACAGATAGATAGAAATAGATATAATTTTTCCGGCCTAAGGGAGGTGGGTGGCAATGGCCGTGGAATTGCGTGTCAGGTGAGGGCAAAGTTGATTCCTCTCACCTTAATTGCCCTAATGAGACTAGTAACGAGGCAGATGGGGTCATTACAGGCTTAATTACTCGTTAGCTGCAGAGAGAGAGAGAGAGAGAGAGAGAGAGAGAGAGAGACTGTATATAGAGCAAGTAGGTGTCCTTTGTGTAAATTTGAGAGAGAGAGAGAGAGAGAGAGACAGACAGACAGACAGACAGACAGAGACAGACTGGGACACAGACAGACAGACAGAGAGGCGGGGAGGTGGTGGTAGGTGGGGGTGGTAAGGGAGAATATGGTTAAGAGAGAGAGAGAGAGAGAGAGAGAGAGAGAGAGAACTGGAAGAGGGTGAACTGGATGGGATTTGAAGATTATTTGAGAGAGAGAGAGAGAGAGATGCCATTTTGTGTTTTACGAGGGTGTAAATAAGCTAGATTAGTCTCCCACCCGCCTCCCCCTGGGCAACCATCATTCCGTTTTCTTTGTTGTGTTTTTTCCTCTCCTCTCTTCTCTCTTCCTCTCTCCTCTCCTCGCTTCTCTCTTTTCCTCTCTTCTCTTCTCTCTTCCCATTTCTTCACTTTTCTTTGCTCTTCTCCTCTCTTCTTCTTTTCTCTGCACTTCCCCTCTCTTGTCTCCTCTCCTCTCTTCTCGTCTCTTCTCATCTCTTCTCTTCTCGTCTCTTCTCTTCTCTCTTCTCTTCTCTCTTCTCTTATCCCTTTTCTTCTCTGTACATCTCCTCACTTCTCTTATACCCTCTCTCATGTTCTCTCTTCTCCTATCTTCTCTGCACTTCTCCTCTCATCTCTTCTCTCCTCTTCTCTGCACTTTTCCTCTCTTCTCTTCTCTCTTCTCTACACTTCTCTCATCTCTTCTCTCCTCTTCTCTGCTACTTATCTCCTCTCTTCTCCTCTCTCCTCTTCTCTGCACTTCTCTCTTCACTTATCTCCTCTCTCTTCTCCTCTCTTCTCTTCACTGCACTTCTCTCTTCTCTCTTCTCTGCACTTCTCTCTTCTCCTCTCTTCTTATTACTATGCTCTCTTACCTTGTATTTCCTCTTCTCTTCTCCTCTTTTCCCTTTCTCTTGTCCTCTCCTTTCATATCCCCCCTTCTGTACTCTTTTTCCCTACTCTTTTTCCCTACTCTTTTTCTCCACTCTTTTTCCCTACTCTTTTTCTCCACTCTTTTTCCCTACTCTTTTTCCCCGCTCTTTTTCCCTCCTCTTTTTCCCTCCTCTTTTTCCCTACTCTTTTTCTCCTCTCTTGCCCCTTCTCGTCTCCTTCCTTTTTCATTCTCTCTCTCTCTCTCTCTCTCTCTCTCTCTCTCTCTCTCTCATCAGCCCAAATCGTCTTCCTCCATATACCCTTTCACGGTCGAGGAAGCTCCCTAACACCTCTTCCTTAGCGATTTATTTTAGGGTACGACTGATTAATATAATATTGTTCGTTAGATTTTGCAGAGGATAGCGTGGTGTAATAAGAAAAATGAATCGCTTAGGAAAAGGTGTTAGGGAAGAGGAGAGTTGTGCCGACCATGAGGGGGGGTGTCAGTTCCCACTTATTCTTCATCTGTACACGTCATAGCATTGGTTATAGCTAGATAGATAGATAGATAGATGAATGGATGGATGGATGATAGATAGATGGATGGATAGGTAGATAGATAGATTATGCACAGTGAATGGACAGGTACTCGTAGATAGATAGATGGATAGATAGAGAGATGGATAGATACTTGGGTAGATAGGTTGATAGATGGATGGATAGCAAGATAGATAGATAGATAGACGGATAGATACGTGGATAGATAGTTGATAGATGGATGGATAGTAATAGATAGATAGATACATGGATAGGTAGTTGATAGATGGATGGATAGTAATAGATAGATAGATAGATAGATGGTGGGTAAAGATAGACATTAAATATAGATTATTGATGGAGATAGATAGATAAATAGATAAAGAGATAAATGGTCAAAGATAGATAGACATTACATATAGATTATAGTAATAGATAGATAGATAGACATTAATTAGATATAGATTATAGGCAGAGGTAGATAGATAGATAGATAGAAAGATAGATAGATAGATAGATAGGTAGATTGCAGCCACTCCAAGCCTCTTAGCAATAACACTGAACAGAATAACAAGGTGAGAGAGAGGTGTTGTGTTACCTGGAGAGAAAGAATTTACAGGTGTTTCACTCTCTCTCTCTCTCTCTGTGGATCGGAGGTGTGCCTTGATTAAACAAGGGATTTTTAAACGTGTGTGTGTGTGTGTGTGTGTGTGTGTGTGTGTGTGTGTGTGTGTGTGTGTGTGTGTGTGTGACAGACAGACAGACAGACGGATAGACAGACATAGATAGATATATAAGTAGACAGATAGACGGATAGACACTCAGACAAACAGATAGATAGACATGAGTAGATAGATTAGATAGATAGATAGATAGATATACAACACTACCATATCACTACCAAGACACAGAAAGGGTATATGTTCACTGTCTCTCTGAACTCGTCTCACTATTTTTTGTTCATATCTACCTGACTGTTCACCAGCGCACGGAACCTGAACACCGAGGCGAACTTGCGTGAACACCGATGAACCGTGTGTTATGTTCACCGTAGATGCCATGATAAATCGCAGATCAAGTTGCAAAGGGCTTCGTGTTAATTGCAATGTTATTTCCAGTGTTGAGTGATCAGGGTTATATGGAGGACAGGGCGACGTGGAGGCGATTTGTTTGTGGCCACCTCGTATGGGATTTAGGCGTCTGGCAATAGATAGTTATATGGGGGGAAGTTACAGTTTTTTTCCCCTAGTTCCAAATAGTTTCCTTGAAGTTGTTGCAGTGTTTCCTTTCAATCAATATTTTCCTTATCATAAGATCTGTTGCTGTTTGGTTTCCTTTGTATTCCTTTGTACTCCTTCTTCTTTTCCTCACTCCCTCTTCTCCCTTCCTCCTTTTTTCTCCTCTCTCCCTCTTCTTTCCTCCTCTCTTCTCCCCCTCCTACCCTTTCCCCATCTCACCTCTCTCTCTCCTCTTCCCACCTCTTCCTCTTCTCATCCTCTACTCCCTCGTCTTTTCCCTCGTCTCTCCCTGTTCTCCCTCACTCCCTCTTCTCCCTCCCTCCTTCTTCTTTTCCCCTCTCTCCCTCTTCTCTTCACCCCCTCTCCCTCCCTGTTCTTCCCTACTCCTTCTTCTCCCTCAATTCTTCTTCTTTTCTCCTCTCTCCCTCTTCTTTTCCCCTCTCTCTCCCTCCTCCTCCTCCTCCTTTTCCCCACTCCCTCTCCTCCCTCCTTCCTCCTCCTTTCCCCACTCCATCTTCTCCCTCCCTACTTCTTCTTTTCCCCACTTCCTCTTCTCCCTCCCTCTTCTTTTCCACTCTCTCCCTCCTCCTCCTCCTTTTCCCCACTCCCTCCTCCTCCTCCTCCTCCTTTTCCCCACTCCCTCCTCCTCCTCCTCCTCCTTTTCCCCACTCCCTCTCCTTCCTCCCTCTTTCTTTCCCCCTTACTCCCTTTTCTTCCCCCCCTCTCTCCCTCCCCCCCCCTCGTAATCGCGTCAGACCGTAAAGTTTGCTCTACTCGATTCCCGTAACGTAATCTTGTCTCCCGTACTCCGCACCATCACCGCTCTTGCTACCTGCTCCCCTAACACCTTTCCCTGTGCTCCTTAGCCTCCCCTTCCCCCCTCCCCATAGATTGACGAGTGACTCAATTTTAGGCGGTACCTCGTTTGCGTGTGTGTGTGTGTGTGTGTTAGGTGAGGTGGGTGTTTGTGTGTGTGGGATGAGGTGGGTGTTTGTGTGTGGGGGGGGTGTTGTGTGTGTGTGTGTGTGTGTGTGTGTGTGTGTGTGTGTGTGTGTGTAAGGGGGGTGGGAGGGTGTTTGTGTTTGTGTGGGGTGGGGTGTGTGTGGGGGGGAGGGATGGGGAGGGTGTTATGCGTGTGTGGGGTGGGGTGGGTGTTTGTGTGTGTGTGGGGGGAGGAGGTTGTTGTGTGTGTGTGTGTGTGTGTGTGTGTGTGTGTGTGTGTGTGTGTGTGTGTGTGTGTGTGTGTGTGTGTGTGTGTGTGTGTGTCCCTCCCTATCCCGTAAAAGGTGGATAGTTAATTGGGGAAAGACAACTCAAAGTCCACCTGAAGACGTTCTGCATCCACTTAAGACTATGTGGAGATTTACCTGAGTTAATTGGACAGGTGATGTTAGTTTACAGGTGTGTATTGGTAACCGGAAGTCTGTAGGAGTCGTAAAAATAGACAGTAAGTAATTAACACGCGCACGCAAACACACACGCACGCAAACATACACAAACACGCACGCATGCACACAGACACAGATACACGCAAACACACACACACACACACACACACACACACACACACACACACACACACACACACACACACACACACCAAGGCGAAATCCATACTCCTCAAAATTTTCCCTCCTCCTCCCCCTCCTCCTCCTCCTCCTCCTCCTCCTCCTCCTCCTCCTCCGTCAGAAGTCGTTTCCTGTCACCGGATCAGACGAGCTGATGACTTCCTCGTTTCGCGGTAATTGCAGAGCCGCGATGCCAATTACACAGAGTCAACACTTACGGCCTGGCTAATATTATGGGGAGGAGGAGGAGGAGGAGGAGGAAGAGGAGGAGCCGAGAGATAAGGAATTGGGAGGAAGAAGGAGGGTAAGGGATAGTGAAAGGGAGAGGCTGTCTTGAGAGGAGGAGGAGAGATAGGGAGCTGAGAGATATGGGACTGGATGGAAGGGTAGGAAAAGGAGAGGAGGAGGAGGAAGAGGAGCTGAGAGATAAGGAACAGGGAGGAAGAGGGAGGGTAAGGGATAGTGAAAGGGAGAGGCTGTCTTGGGAGGAGGAGGAAGAGGAGGAGGAGCTAAGAGATGAGGAATTGGGAGGAGGAGGAGGAGGAGCTAAGAGATATGGGACTGGGAGGACGGATAGGGAAGGGGAGAGGAAAGATTGAGGGAAGGCGAGAGAGGAATTCAAAGGAAGAGGTGGAGGGGACGGGTAGCTGAGAGAGAGGGAATTGAGAGGAAGAGGGAGGGATAGGGCAGGGCGTACGTATGGCAAACAAACAGCAACAGACCTTATGCTCCTTTCGAGGCTGTTTGTTACGGAGTAGACTATGACTACAAGATATAACTCTACATGAGAAGAGGAAAGGGTTGTAACGGAGAGGGAGAGGGAAAAGAGGAGGGATGGAGAGAAGGAGGTGGAGGAAGTGAAGGATGGAGAGAAAATTGGAGAGACAAACTGAGAGGAGGAAGGAGGGAGAGAGAAGGAAATGGGAGGAGAGAGGATGGATGAGGAAGGAGAGAGGAGGGAGAGATGAAGGGTGGAGGAAGAATTTGGGAGGAAGATGGAGGGACGTAGGGATAGACAGATAGATAGATAGATAGATAGGTAGATGAATAGATGTAATATAAAAGCAGACAGACAGACAGACATGTAGGCAGACACACAGACAGACGGGTAGATAGATAGAATTTTAGGCAGACATATACACAAATAGATAGACAACTAATTTCCTCCTCCTCCTCCTCCTCCTCAGACGCTGGAGGTAATAAGAAGAGGAATATCTTTAGGAAATTCATCTCCTATTTTTCTCTCCCTCCTTCCTCTCTCTCTCTCTCTCTCTCTCTCTCTCTCTCTCTAATCTCCTGGGGTAGGGGAAGTAGAATGTATTATTGCTAATTATACGCCAGTTTGTCCGCAGCGGGGGATTTATAGGGGGGGGGAAGGGGCGGATTTTTACTAGAGAGAGAGAGGGAGAGAGAGAGAGAGAGAGATATGAATGTGGAAATGAATATGAAAATGTGGAGATATTTTGTTGTGGAAGTAAGGAAATGAGTAGGTATCTTGTTGAGGTGGAAATGAGAGAATGGAGAGAGAGAGAGAGAGAGAGAGAGAGAGAGAGAGAGAGAGAGAAAGTGGAAATGATTAGAGACGTGGAGATGTTATGAGGGAGAGAGAGAGAGAGTTGATGAGGATGTGGAAATGATTAGGGAGAAATGTAAAGCTGTTTTTAGAAAGATATGTTTAAGTGAAATGAATAGGTATTTTTGGGGGGGTGGAAATGAGAGGTGAGGAGGAGGGGTATGGGGAAAATGGAAAGGGAGAGAGAGAGAGAGAGAGAGAGAGAGAGAGAATGTGGAAATGATTAGAGACATGTGGAGTTGTTATGAGAGAGAGAGAGAGAGAGAGAGAGAGAGAGAGAGACAGACAGACAGACAGACAGAGAAACGAGGCAATGAAAGTGGAGGTGAAGAGAATGTGGGGTAGTGGTGGTGAGAGAGAGAGAGAGAGAGAGAGAGAGAGAGAGAGAGAGAGGGAGGTGGAGTGGAAGATGTGGGTGGAAGACTGACAGTGGAAATATGAGAAGGGTGGGGGAGGAGAGAGAGAGAGAGAGAGAGAGAGAGAGAGAGAGAGAGAGGAATATAAGAAGGGTTGGGGAGTAGATGAGAGAATAATAGGTAAAGACACAGGTGAGAGAGAGAGAGAGAGAGAGAGAGAGAGAGAGAGAGAGGAAATAAGGGAAGAGGTAGGGGAGTGAATGAGACGGTAATACGAAGAGACAAATGCGCAAAGGGGTAAAGTGAAGAGAGAGAGAGAGACAGAGAGAGAGAGAGAGGAAAATAAGAGTGTGTGAGAGAGAGAAATGGAAGAAAGGATATAGAGGGAAAGAGGATGGAGGAACAAGAGTGTGTGCAAGAGAGAGAGAGAGAGGGGGGGGGTACCAACACATGCGCCTCCCATTGTCACACGTCGACACACTGATAAATGAATCGGGAACAGAATAGTCTCCCCTCTCACTCTCTTCTCCAATAAAATAAAAAATAAAGAAAATGGATTATCTCTCGTTTTCTTCCATCTCTCTCTCTCTCTCTCTCTCTCATGAATCTCGAGCTGTAACAATATCCCAAGGTTAGAATACGATGCTAGTCACGAAGAAGTGCCATGGAAAGGAGATAGAGCCACAGTATTGTCATCCACTGTGCTACGTGAAATAAGCTGCAAAAGGACGAAAATCTAGACCAAGTTGGAGTGAAAGGAGTATAGATTAGTCAGCCCTTCAATTAGAGCTGAAAGGATTTTTATTATTATTATTATTATTATCATTATTATTATTGTTATTATTATTATTATTATTATTATTATTGTTATTATTATTATTATTATTATTATTATTATTATTATTATTTTTGTTGTATTATTGTCGCGTCTTATTCTTTACGTATCACTTCCGGTGCGAGGTCAGAGTTAATGAACTTCCGGGTCAAAGAGGAAGGACAGGTGATTTTCCAGGTGGGAGGATGGATGGTTGGTGACGAGTGGTGAGGAGGAAGAGTTGAAAGGAGAATGAAAGACTGTAATGAAGAATGATGTTTAGAAGGAAGGTAAAAATTGTATGAGAATGAATGAAGAGAAGAATGTGTATGGGATGAATGATGATGCGTGGTCCAGAAGAGGAATTGAAGGTAGAATGAAGGACTGTAAGGAAGAATGACGTTTAGAATTAAGAATGACGCAAAAATGAATGATGTTAGAGTGAAGAATGAGGTTAAAATGAATGGTGA
>NC_136983.1:1657165-1659665 GCF_032717465.1 Coenobita brevimanus | reverse complement strand
TGTGTGTGTGTGTGTGTGTGTGTGTGTGTGTGTGTGTGGTGGGGAGTATAGTCCTTTCACAAGTAATCCTATATGGGAGGGAGGGAGGGAGAGAAGGGGAGGGGGAGGGAGAGAAAGGGAGGATGGGAGGGGAGGGGGAGGGAAAGAAATGGAGGATGGGAGGGGAGGGGGAGGGAGAGAAAGGAGGCAGGGGGTGGAGGGAGGGGGAGGGAAGGAGGGAAGATTACGAGGGGTGGAGGGGGGAGAGGATGAACGAGGATATGGGGGAGGGATGGAGAGAAGGAAAGTGTGAAAGATGTGGAAAGAAAATTTTGGAGAGAAATGGGAGAGAGAGAGAGAGAGAGAGAGAGAGAGGACCCCCCCCTTTCCCCTCCCTCCCTAGCAGAAAGTGAGGGGAAGTGAGGTAAAAGTGAGGCTGGCTTCCCTCGCCCTCTGGTGGAATACGGGATTTGATGGAGAGAGAGAGAGAGAGAGAGAGAGAGAGAGAGAGAGAGAGAGAGAGTTGGTGGTAGTGATGATAGAAAATAACGATAAGGACATAGAGAGAGAGAGAGTGAGAGTGAGTGAGTGTGTGTGTGGGTGTGTGGGTGTGTGTAGGTGTGGGTGTGGGTGTGTGGGTTGGTAGGACCTCCTCACACCTACACACGTACACATGAACGTTTAAGTCATGAAGAACGTACATGGGGCCTTAAACGTACATGGGGCCTTAAACGCACATGGGGTCTGAAGCGTACATGGACTTGGATGGGAGGGTGTGTGTGTTGTAGGACCCCTCACACCTACGTACACACATGTATGAACGTTTAACACTCATGAAAAATATACATGGAGTCTCAAACGTACATGGGGTCACAAACGTACGTAAAGTCAAACGTACATGGAGTCTCAAACGTACATGGGACCTAGAACGTACATGGGGTCTCAAACGTACATGGCGTCAGACATACATGGAGTCAAACGTACATGGAGTCTCAAACGTACGTGGGACCTGGAACGTACATTGGGTCTCACGTACATGGAGTTAAACGTACATGGAGTCAAACGTACATGGAGTCTCACGTACATGAGGCCTCAAACGTACATGGTCTCATCATTCTTGTCACCTTTGTTTCCATTTCAGGTGACTCTACATTGAGTGACCAGCCAAGTGATTTCCTATAAGCCAGGAAACCATTTACAACGCTGGGTAGTAACCATATAACCAACCCATACGTGTTCCCTACGTGTCAGCAAGTGGGTTGGCGGAGGGTTAGCGCCCCTCCCCATGAAAAACAAACACAAGAGTCAGACGGCCACCCCTTACCGGATTATGGCGTCTGGTTTTAGATAGATAGATAGATAGATAGAATTTTCAAAGTTTATGGATGGGGAGAAATGGGCAGGACTAGAGACAGGATTTTTTGTGCCCTCTGTACATGTAATTACAAAAACAGTACAAGCACAGTAACTCACTCACACATCAGTACATGTAACACTGTCATACCGGGGTCCTTCTCACTCTTCATAGGGCCTCTCCTCACCTTCCTTAAGATTATTGCATCAACTTAATCACACCTGAGCCTTTCCCCCCTCACCTGCGTCTTTGTCAGCAAGGTGAAGTCCCAGGTGTCTTTTGCTTTGTTCCCCTTCCCCTTCCTTCCCTTCCTAGCTTACTTCCTTCTTCCCCAGTTCCTTCCTTTCCATTTCAAAAGTAGATCCTTCTCCCTCACTTCCTCCTTCACCTCCTTTCTCTTATCGTTTTTCATCCCTGCTTGTTTCCTTCCTCCTTTACTCTTCCCTTGTCTTTACTGCCTTCTTTAATCGACAGGGTTTTCTTAAGAGGAAGAAAATTGTCTTGGGGTAGTAGACATCCAGTAGACGCCATTGCACCGATAGATAAACTGATAGACTGGAGTAGATTAGCATTTTAATAGAGCCCTTTTGACTGGGTACACTTCGGTATTGTGATTTTTAAGTGTTGCAAAAGGCACTGTGTTTTAAAGGAAGGAAGGTGTTTGTTTGAGGTGTGTTTGGAGTGTAGGCCTGTGTAGTGTGTAGTGTGGCAGTGTGAAAGTGTGTAATGTGGCAGTGTGAGGTGTAGCGGTTTGAGATGTGGCAGTGTGAGGTGTGGCAGTGTGTGTGGTGTTGCTGTGTGGTAGCTGTAGTGTCAGGTGTGGCAGTGTCAGGTGTGGCGGTGTGCGGTGTGGTAGTGTGAGGTGTGGCAGTGTGAGGTGTGGTAGTGTGTGGTGTGGCAGTGTGAAGTATGTTAACTATATCAGTAGAGAGAGAGAGAATAATGTATTTTTACTCGACTAATTCCTTAAACATAACAGTATTTTGGGAGAATATTTCCGAAATCTCACCTGCCAAAATCACACCTGTCAATCACACCTGTCAAAAATCACACCTGTCAAAATCACACCTGACAAAATCACACCTGACAAAATCACACCTGACAAAATCACACCTGACAAAATCACACCTGTCAGATTCTCACTTGTCAAAATCACACGTCAAAATC
>NC_136983.1:1649665-1652165 GCF_032717465.1 Coenobita brevimanus | reverse complement strand
TCTCTTCCTCTCCATCTTACTCACATAAACTCTCCTCGTTAATCTGTCACTCTCCGTCCTCTCCACATGCCCAAACCACCTCAATATATTCCTCCTAACGCTTCCTGTCACATCCACATCCACACCACAGCGCTTCTTCACATCCTCATTTGTCAGCCTGTCTCTCCATGTAACTCCACATGCTCCTTTCAAATAACTCATTTCCACTGCTCTCACTCTTGACTTGTGTCCCTCCAACAACGTCCAAGCTTCACTTCCATACGTTAGAGTTGGTATCACAATACTGTCATGTAGTAACTTTTTCACTTCCATACTCACGTCCTTGTTTCCTATCACTGCTTTCAAGGAACCAGCAACCTTTCTTCCCTGCTGTACCCTTTCAAGCACTTCACCCTCCAAACCTCCATCCTTACTCATCACACTACCCAGGTACTCAAACGCACTCACCCTGTCCATTTCCTCACCATCCATCCTCACTGTACATTCACTGACTTAACCTCTCTCAAACACCTAACCTAACCTAACCTAACCTAATAACTACAGAAAACGGAAATTAACAGGCGGATTCAGCATTTTGGAAAAGGGGGGGTAAGGGGGGGACGTAAATCTCAGCAAAGTTACCAAAAATTATCGCTGTCTATTGCCAGACGCCTTGATCCCGTAAGGGGTGGCCACAAACAAATCGCCTCCACGTCACCCTGTCCCCCGCCATTTCACTGCCTTGCTCCCAGCTCACACACACCCCTCTCTCATAATACCTCTCCACTCCATTCCTCCCTCTCATCCTTGGCCTCCCCCTCCCTCCAAAAATTATAAACCATATTAATTCATTACTAAATTCCCAGTATTTATAACGATGTAATTAAAATACTTCTCTATTAACAAAAAGATAAGATTTTTTGCGCATACCTGTAGCTAAGTAATATTGCTCTTTTATTATAAGTAATATTTATAGATATTCTTTTGCACATTTTTTGAATAGTAGTAATTGGAGATATTTTGGGTAGAGAGGGCGGTGTTGTAGTACTGTTAGGAAGCGTACAAACACCTCTCCCTTACCGATTTATTCCTGATTCTGCTGCGTATCTATATTCTTGTGTGTTATTCATGCCGTCTATAGGAAGCTTACTTAACACCTCTTCCTTACCGATTTATTCCTGATTCTGCTCCACCTGTAGTACTTTTAGGAAGCTTACTTAACACCTCTTCCTTACCGATTTATTCCTGATTCTGCCCCATCTGTAGTACTGTTAGGAAGCTTACTTAACACTTCTTCCTTACCGATTTATTCCTGATTCTGCTCCGTTGCTATATTCTTGTGTTATTCATACAATCTATCTCGATATTCAAAAGACAAGCAAACCAGGGGATGTTAATGAGTAGTTTGGGAAATAAATCGCTAAGGAAGAGGTGTTAGGGGGGTTTCCGCTCTCCCATGCCCCCCCTCTAAATCCATGCCTGTTCACTCTCTCTCTCTCTCTCTCTCTCTTTTTCGCTGCGTGAAAATATGGAAAAAGTACGTCATCGGTTTGAAGGGGTTGTTGATGCTCACACGGCAGGTTCCCTAACACCCCTTCCTAAGCGATTTATTTTGCTTATCACATCTTGGTATTCCAGTGGATGTTTCTTGTGTGTCGTGAGAGAGAGAGAGAGAGAGAGAGAGAGGAAACACTAGTAGAGGGAGGGAAGGGAGGAGGAGAGAGAAGGGGAGAAAAATGGTGGGGGAGGGAGGGAGGGAGAGATGAGATTGAGAGGAGGGAGGAGCCAGTGTATTGAATGTTCGCTCCCTCTCCTCCCCTCCCCTCCCCTCCCCCTCCCTCCCCTTCCCTCCTATTCCCTCCCCTTCCCTTCCCTTCCCTTCCCTTCCACCCATTCTTTCTCCTCTACCTGACCTCCACATTCTCTCCTTCCCTCCACATTTCCTCCATCCCTCCACATTCTGTCCTTCCTTCCACATTCTGTCTTTCCCTCCACAATCTCTCTTTCCCTCCACATTCTCCCCATCTCTCCACATTCTCTCCATCTCTCCACATTCTCTCCATCCCTCCACATTCTCTCCTTCCCTCCACATTCACAGACCTCTCGTAGTTCAGGAGACTTCAACGCGTCCGAAGTAGTGATCCAAATCCTTACGGTGGCTGTAGATTAGGCCTGTATTCCCTAACACCTTTTCTTTAGCGATTTATTTTTATACATGGCTGGTTTATATCCTTTTGCATGTTATGTATGTAAAGTGAGGCGATATTGGAAGAATTTATTTAACGCTGAGGAGGACAGTGTAATAAGCAAAATAAATCGCTTAGGAAAAGGTGTTAGGGAGCTACCTTACCAGACGAGAATACGGGCTTTAGGTACAGGATTTTAGGCCTTGTGGAAAGGTGACCATTGATGATGATGATGATGATGGTGATGGTGATGATGATGGTGGTGATGATGGTGATGATGATGATAATTTTTCCTTATCGTTGCTGACTGCTCTTGTGTGTGTGTGTGTGTGTGC
>NC_136983.1:1634665-1642165 GCF_032717465.1 Coenobita brevimanus | reverse complement strand
AAAAAAGAAAAAATGAATGTAATCGCCAGGAGATAGCAAAGGTACACTGAGTAAATATAAGGTAAATCCCCCTTAACCGGATTACATGTTTTGGCGATTTTGTGACGTGTTTTGGCGACTTTGTGATTTGGCGACCTTGTTACGTGTTTTGGCGATTTTGTGATTTGGCGATTTTGTGACGTGTTTTGGCGATTTTGTGATTTGGCGATTTTATGGCGTGTTTTGGCGATTTCATTCAGCTTAAGACGTAATGGAGGGATTGGGAATGAATAAAATAAAACAGACATTAGGTAAGGATATTTATGGAGATGGGAAGCTGATGGGAGAATGAGGAGGGGACGACCGAGAACGAGATGGAAAGATGGAAGGAGGGAGTGAGCCGTAAGCTTTCATAAATCCTTTGGAGATAGTGAGATTAAAATAAATGGCTTAAGATTGGGAGATATTTATGGAGATGAGAAGGTGATGAGGAGGGGAAGGCCGAGGATGAGGTGGAAAGATGGAGTGAGAGAGACGTAGGCTTTTAAGGAAATTATTTTAGTGTTGATGGGTGAATGAAGAGGGGAAGATAAGTTCTCTCTCTCTCTCTCTCTCTCTCTCTCTCTCTCTCTCTCTCTCTCTCTCTCTCTCATCCGTCACTTTATTCTTCCCTCTCTCCATCATTTCCTCCTCTCCCCACCCCTCTCTCTCCCCACCCCTCTCTCTCCCCTATTTTCCCTCCCTTTCCCTTTCCTTTCCTTCCCCTGTCTTCCCTCCCTTTCCACCTTCCCCACCACCCCTCCCTTCCTCTCCCCTTTCCCTCTCCACCTCATCTCCCACCCTCTCCCCTTTCCCTTCCTCTTTCCCCTCTCCCACTACCCCTTTCGCGTATATTTCCTCCCTTTCTTACCTCCAATTCCCCTCTTTTCCTCTTTCCTTCCTACCCCTTTTCCCCCCACTCTAAACCACATGGTCCCCTCTTTTTCCCCCCTTCACCCCTTTTCCCCCCTTCACCCCTTTTCCCCCCTTCACCCCTTTTCCCTCGTTTCCGAACCCCCCAAATGAAAAACCCTTCTCCTTTTCTCCCCTCTCCCTTTTTCCCGAACCCCTCAAAATTTTTAACCCCCCTTCTCCCCCTTTTAAGTCCCTCTTTTCTCTCCCCAGCTCCCCAGAGTTGAAAATCCCCTCCCCCTTCTCCCCCTACCCCAACCCCTTCAAAATGAAACCCCCCCTCCCCCACTCCCCTACTCCCCCCTACCCCAACCCCCTAAAATGAACCCCCCCTCCCCTTATCTCCCCCTACCCCAGCCCCCCAAAATTAAAACCCCTCCCCCTTCTCCCCTATCTCCCCCTACCCCAACCCCCTCAAAATGATAAACTCCTCCCCCTTCCCCCCTGTCTCCCCCTACCCCAACCCCCTAAAATGAACCCCCTTCCCTCTCTCCCCTTCTCCCCCAAACCCCCCCAAAATGAACCCCCCCCAATGGCAGTCGACAAATGATTAATATTTCATCGGCAGACTAATATCCAACTTTGGGGGGGCGTGATTAAAAGAGGCCTCAGGGTCGCATTACACGCCCTGACACCCCGGGTTTTGCGGGTGGGTGCCCGGAAACCTCATAGAAAACGGGGGGAGGGGAGGGGGCGATGGTGGGGAGGATTGAGGAGGGGGAGAAGGGGATGGTCTGGGGAGGAATTAAGGCGTTTTATATATCCCTCCTCTCGTTTTCTTCATGTGGGTGTCTTTTAAACCCCATAGAAAACGGGGGGAGGGGAGGGGGCGATGGTGGGGAGGATAGAGAAGGGAGAGAAGGAGATGGTTTGGGGAGAAAATTAACTCACTCTCTTTATTTCTCTCACGGTTTACTCTTATTCTCTTTATTTTTATCTTCTCCTTGTTCACTGGAATTATGTTTAGATAAGATTTGTTTAGGTAGTCCTTCAGCCTCACAGAAAACGGGGGTAGGGTTGAGGGCTATAGTTGGGGTGCTGTTATCGCCTCTCTCTCTCTCTCTCTCTCTCTCTCTCTCTCTCTCTCTCTCTCTCTCTCTCTCACACACACACACACACACACACACACACACACACACACACACACAGCTGAAAGGTTAGAGATAGAATTAACTAACTCACCGTCTCTCTCTCTCTCTCTCTCTCTCTTCGTCTATATGCTCTTACTGAATGAAAAAAGAGGCGTTTCACTTCTCGTCAGTCTCTCCCAAATTTCTTCGTTCAAAAAGATATGAATTATTTGGGTTTATTAATCAATACTTTTTTCGTTTCCATAATGTTATAAATATTCGTTCATTTTTTGTAGAGAGAGAGAGAGAGAGAGAGAGGTAGTTTTATCATGCTGTACAAAAATGTGTGTGTGTGTGTGAGAGAGAGAGAGAGAGAGAGTGAGAGAGAGAGTTACGTAGAGACAGATCTGACACGTCATTGCACAAACGAATCGGAAAATAAACAGTTCTAAACAACAACAATAACAGCAAAACACACAAGAGATAGATGCATAGATAGACTGCTAAATAGATAGAAACATAGATAGATTGCCCGTATAATAGATAAATATACAGGTATTAGATAGTACGATATGTAAGTGGATAGATAGAGATAGATGAATTAAGATATCAAAATGGAAAGGAGGAGACGGTGAGGGAGGGTGGATGAGATGAATGATGAGGGAGGGGAGGGAGGGGAGAGCAATTAGACTGTGTTAGTGGGGTGGGGGGGAGTGATTGTCGGGTAGGAGGAGGAAAGGGGTGTAGGCTGTGGGTGGAGGGGAAGGATGAGAAAGGGGAGGGGAAGAATGAGGGGAGGGGAAGAATGAGGGGAGAGGAAGAATGAGGAGAGGGGGAGAATGAGGAAGGGGAGGGGAAGAATGAGGGGAGGGGGAGAATGAGGAAGGGGAGGGGAAGAATGAGGGGAGGGGGAGAATGAGGAAGGGGAGGGGAAATGTGAGGAAGGGAAGGGGAAGGATGAGTAAGGGGAGGGGAGAATAAGTAAGGGGAGAGGAAGAATGAGCAAGTGGAGGGTAAGAATGAGTAAAGGGAGGGGAATAATGAGGAAGGGGAGGGGAGGAGGAGGGGAAGGGGGAATTAAGGGGTAGGGGTGAGGGAAGGGGAGGGTTTAGATTCTGTTGGGGGGTAGGGGAAAGAGTAGGGGGTGGAGGTGAAGGGGGAGGGGGGAATGGGGAGGGGGCGGAGGATAGGGGGGAGGGGGAGGGAAAGAAGGGATTTAAGCTGTTGATGGAGGGGGTAGGGGGACAGGGGTGAGGGAGGAGGAGGAGGGAGGGGGTGAAAGATGAAAGAGTAAGGGAGGGGGGAGGGTTTAAGCTGTTGATGAAGAGGGGGGGAAAGGGAGAGGGGAGGGGAGGGGAGAAAAGGGGAGGGGGGAGGGGGGTCAGACGCCTTATGAGACAGGCTGGAGATGGATGGCGAGGCTGCGTCACCACTGTCTGTCGGGGGAGGGAAGGAGGCAGGGAAGCTTCTGGGGGCAGTGGGAGGCAGGGGAAGTTCTGGTTATGGCGGGGAATATTAGGGGAAAAAGCAGGGAAATTTTGGGTATGGCGGGGGAAAAACGGGGTAAGTAGTGGGAGGCAGGGAAACTTCTTGGGAGATCCTGGGTATGGCGGGGAAAGGCAGGGGAAAAAGCAGGGAAATTTTGGGTATGGCAGGGGAAAATGAAGGGGAAGAGCAGGGAAAGTAGTGGAGGCTAGTGGAGGTAGGGAACGACTAGGGAAATTTTGGATGTGATAGGGAAAAATTAGAGGGTAAGCAGGGAAAGTGGTGGGGAAAGTAGGGGAAGTAGTTGGGCAGGGAAACTTCGAGGTGAGCACAGTAAGTAGGTAGGTAGGTAGATAGATAGGTAGGTATAAAAGTGGATAGATAGTTAAGTAGGTAAGTAGGTAGGTAGAGAGGTGGATAGGTAGGTAGAAAGGTGGATAGGTAGGTAGGTGGATAGGTAGGTAGGTAGAACAGTGGATAGATAGAAAGGTGGATAGGTAGGTAGAAAGATGGATAGATAGATGGGTAGGTAGGTAGAACGGTGGATAGATAGCAAGGTGGATAGATAGGTAGGTAGGTAGAAAGGTGGATAGATAGATAGAAAGGTGGATAGGTAGGTAGGTAGGAAGTAAGGTGGATAGGTAGGTAGGTAGGTAGATAGAAAGGTGGATAGGTAGGTAGGTAGAAAGATGGATAGATAGAAAGGTGAACAGGTAGGTATGTAGGTAAGCAGGTAGACAGGTAGGTAGATAGGTAGATGAAGCTAGAAAGGTGCAGTTGAGAGCAGGGAGTAAAGATGACGGCAATAAAGTAAGGGAAATAAACTGCTTGTCACCAGATTTAAAAATAATTCGTGTTAATTACTTGGAAAGGAGTCTAATTAGGCCCTTTATTATGCCATTTATTTATTTATTTAATGTGTATTTATCATTCATTATTTTATTATGCATTTATTGATTCTATCTTATTTATGTCATATTTATTTGTGTACTTGTTCATGCCCTCAAAAAATAGCGGAATCAACTGCTGCCTTTTCCATCTCAAAATATTTACAGAATTCATTGTCTTTATTTCCATACCGTTATTATACCCACAGTGACCAGTTACGACCAGAAAGTCTGAAAAATCATTGTAGCATATTTTCGTGTGTCGCGATTTGCAACAATTTCGCGCCGTCGGGTCACGCGCGATCACCATTTTTTTTTTTTTTCTGACATCACTGTACTTACCCTGACCTATTGCAAAAAGTTGTAGGTCGAGATATGTTACCGTTCACGTGAAAGAAACGCACACACACACACACACACACACACCTTGACTTTATTCTGATGATCCAAATATAACTTCTTGTAGTTAGTCTTTTTTTTTTTCTTTTTTTTTTTTTTTGCGAAACGATGAGGGTTGAGCAACTTTTTTCATTATATCCGTAATTTTGTGCTCGACTGGTTTCTCTCTCTCTCTCTCTCTCTCTCTCTCTCTCTCTCTCTCTCTCTCTCTCTCTCTCTCTCTCTCTCTCTCTCGATGTGAAGGGGTTAAAAATACCTCTGTCTGTCTTCATTATCAGCGAAGAAAACTAACAAGCAATGTGTGTGTGTGTGTGTGTGATGGGGGAAAACAGACATACAGAAAGGCAGACATAGATAGGCAAGCAAACAGGCAGACAGACAAGAGAGAGAGGGGGAGGGGAGAGACGGACAGATAGTCAGACAGGCAGATAGATAGGTAAGAGAGAGAGAGAGAGAGAGAAGGGGGGTGGACAGGCAGACAGACACTCACACACACACAAACAGACGGCCAGAGAGAGAGAGAGAGAGAGAGAGGAAAAATAGATTAATGAATGGAGGGTCGGAAAGTTTCAAAGGCCTAAAGCACTGGCCGGATTATACCAGGGCTTCAGTATTTGGAGGGGGACGAGTTTGGAGGGGGACGAGTTTGGAGGGGGACGAGTTTGGAGGGGGTCGAGTTTGGAGGACGAGTTTGGAGGGGGACGAGTTTGGAGGGGGTCGAGTTTGGAGGGGGACGAGTTTGGAGGGGGACGAGTTTGGAGGGGGTCGAGTTTGGAGGGGGTCGAGTTTGGAGGGGGACGAGTTTGGAGGGGGACGAGTTTGGAGGGGGTCGAGTTTGGAGGGGGACGAGTTTTGGAGGGGGACGGGTTTGGAGGGGGACGAGTTTGGAGGGGGTCGAGTTTGGAGGGGAAGGCTTTTTAAGGGAACGTGTTTTAAGTGGGTTGATTTGGGGAGATAAATTTTTAAAGGATGAAACTGAAATTGGAGATGAATATTAAAAGGGATGAATTTAAAAGGAAAGAGATGAATATTTAAAGGGACGAATTTAAAGGGAAATAGATGAATTTTTAAAGGGACAGATTTAAAGGGAAATGGATGAATATTTAAAGGGATGAAATTAGAATGAAATTGGAGATGAATATTTAAAGGGATGAATTTAAAAGGAAAGAGATGAATTTTTAAAGGGACAGATTTAAAGGGAAATAGATGGATTTTTAAAGGGACAGATTTAAAAGGAAATAGATGGGTTTTTAAAAGGATTAATTTAAAAAGAAATAGATGGATTTTTAAAGGGACAGATTTAAAGGGAAATGGATGTATATTTAAAGGGACGAATTTGAAAGGAAATAGATGAATATTTAAAGGGACAGATTTAAAAGGAATCTGAGGAGACTGATTTTTAAGGGGATGAGATTTAAAGGGCTTGAGTTAAAGGGACACAAGTTAAAGGTTGGGGAGTTTAAGGAAAAATAAGTTGTTGAGGAAACTAATTTAAAGGAGTTTTAAGAGTACGAGTTACTAGGGAGATGGGATTTAAAGGGTCTATGTCACTAGTACGACGAGTTACTAGGGATCGAGTAACTAGGGACGAGTTACTAGGCCGGGGGGGCGAGTTACTAGGGGGACGAGTTAGTAGGAGGACGAGTTTTGAGATGATTTTGAAGAGGGGACGAGTACTGAAGGGGACAAAGTGGTGGTATTGGTGATGGTGGTGGTGGTGATGGAGATGGTGATTGTGGTGGTGGTGGTGGTGGTAGGGGTGGTGGTAGTATGTATAGCAATGGTGAGTGTTGGCACAGTAGTGTTGGTAGGAAAAGTGAAAGTAGGTGGTGTCAGGAATGGTGGTAGTAGGAATGGTATGTGTGGTGAGGAGGATGGTGGGTAGAGTAGTAGTTATGGTGTCAGGGGTGGTGATAGTAATGGGTGTGGTGGTAGTGGTAAAGGTTGTAGGGTAGTGATCATGGTGTCAGGAGTGGTGATGGCAGGGATAAGTAGTGGTGGTGGTAGTGGTTGGCAGAAGAGGTGGTAGCGGGGGTTGTGGTGGTAGTGGTGGTAGAGAGAGTAGCAATTGGTGGAAGGCTGTGTGGGTAGCATCGCCTCCTCTTGCATTTATCATGGAACGGTCGAAGGTCCACTACTCTCTCTCTCTCTCTCTCTCTCTAAGAAAATATTGTCCTTATTTACCATCTTAGAATTGTCTTTTTTTTTTTTTTTTTTACTATATATATTTTTTCGTCCATTTTTTTTTTTCGAATTTTTTGGCCTACACCAATATTTTTTTTTTTTTTTTTTTTTGGGGGGGGAGGGGCCCCTGTGAGAAGAATTTTGAGATCTGATTTCACGACCTTTTACTGCAGTTTTTAAGAGAGAGAGAGAGAGAGAGAGAGAGAAGAGGGGGGATGGTGTAGTGAACCTTCAAATGTGTGTGTGTGTGTGTGTGTGTGTGTGTGTGTGTGTGTGTGTGTGTGTGTGTGTGTGTGTGTTTTGTGGAGAGTAAGGTACATAAAATTTTTAGTCCTCTCTCTCTCTCTCTCTCTCTCTCTCCACTATTTTATCTCCCCTCCATGTTTTCTTCCCCTCCTCCTCCTCCTCTTCCTTCATCCTCCTCCTCCTCCTCCTCCTCCTCTCATTTATTACCGTCTCCCAAACCCTCCTATCATCATCAGTTCACTCCACCAACCTCTCTTTACTCTCTCTCTCTCTCTCTCTCTCTCTCTCTCTCTCTCTCT
>NC_136983.1:1612165-1632165 GCF_032717465.1 Coenobita brevimanus | reverse complement strand
CCTTCCTTCCTTCCTTCCTCCCTCCCTCCCTCCCTCCCTCCCTCCCTCCCTCCCTCCCATCCTTCCTTCATTGATTTTCCTTCTTTTCTTCCCTCCTCCCTCTCTCACTCCTCCTCCTCCTCCTCCTCCCCCTCTGATCCGATAAACACCATAATCTTTGACATTCATTTATTAAGGTTACATTTTTAATTAACTTATGGCCAGTGATGTTATTGTCTTTGTTGCTGATTATATAGTTATTTTAATCACACACACACACACACACACGCACACACACACACACACACACACACACACACACACACACCCATCCCACACACACCATCCCCCCCCCACACCCACAACCCCACCCATCCCACACACACCATCCCCCCCCCACACCCACAACCCCACCCATCCCACACACACCATCCCCCCCCCACACCCACAACCCCACCCATCCCACACACACCATCCCCCCCCACAACCCCACACACACCATCCCCCCCACACCCACAACCCCACCCATCCCACACACACCATCCCCCCCCACACCCACAACCCCACCCATCCCACACACACCATCCCCCCCCACACCCACAACCCCACCCATCCCACACACACCATCCCCCCCCCACACCCACAACCCCACCCATCCCACACACACCATCCCCCCCCACACCCACAACCCCACCCATCCCACACACACCATCCCCCCCACACCCACAACCCCACCCATCCCACACACACCATCCCCCCCCCACCCACAACCCCACCCATCCCACACACACCATCCCCCCACACACCATCCCCCCACCCACAACCCCACCCATCCCACACACACCATCCCCCCACACCCACAACCCCACCCATCCCCCACACACCATCCCCCCACACCCACAACCCCACCCATCCCACACACACCATCCCCCCACACCCACAACCCCACGCATCCCACACACACCAACCCCCCCAAACCCACAACCCCACCCATCCCACACACACCATCCCCCCACACCCACAACCCCACCCATCCCACACACACCATCCCCCCACACCCACAACCCCACCCATCCCACACACACCATCCCCCACACCCACAACCCCACCCATCCCACACACACCATCCCCCCACACCCACAACCCCACCCATCCCACACACACCATCCCCCCCACCCACAACCCCACCCATCCCACAAACACACCAGCCCCCCCCCCCCACCCCCACCCCTCCCACTCACACCATCCCCCCCCACACCCAATACCCCACCCAGCCCACACACACCATCCCGGCCCACTACCACACACCCCACCATCCCCCACACACCATCCCCCCCCACACCCACAACCCCACCCATCCCACACACACCATCCCCCACACCCACATCCCCCATCCCCCCACACCTAGCCCACCCATCCCACACACACCATCCCCCCCCCCCACCCACAACCCCACCCATCCCACACACACCATCCCCCACACCCACAACCCCACCCATCCCACACACACCATCCCCCCCCACACCCACAACCCCACCCATCCCACACACACCATCCCCCCCCACACCCACAACCCCACCCATCCCACACACAAACCATCCCCCCCACACCCACAACCCCACCCATCCCACACACACCATCCCCCCCCACACCCACAACCCCACCCATCCCACACACACCATCCCCCCACACCCACAACCCCACCCATCCCACACACACCATCCCCCCACACCCACAACCCCACCCATCCCACACACACCATCCCCCCACACCCACAACCCCACCCATCCCACACACACCATCCCCCACACCCACAACCCCACCCATCCCACACACACCATCCCCCCACACCCACAACCCCACCCATCCCACACACACCATCCCCCCCCACACCCACAACCCCACCCATCCCACACACACCATCCCCCCCCACACCCACCACCCCACCCCTCCCACACACACCATCCCCCCCCACACCCCCCACCCCACCCATCCCACACACACCATCCCCCCCCCACACCCACAACCCCACCCATCCCACACACACCATCCCCCCCCCACACACCCACAACCCCACCCATCCCACACACACCATCCCCCCCCCACAACCCCACCCATCCCACACACACCATCCCCCCCCCACACCCACAACCCCACACATCCCACACACACCATCCCCCCCCACACCCACAACCCCACCCATCCCACACACACCATCCCCCCCCACACCCACAACCCCACCCATCCCACCACCCCTTCCCATCCCAAAATCAAATTTTTTTTTTTTTTTAATTTATATCAATTTCGACTTGCTCCTTTGCCCAGTCACTCTTCCGGAAAAAGTATATTGGTTTCGAAAAATGCGTGTTTTGTCATTTGGAAGGAAAATTATTATTGTTATATATACCGGTTTATATATATATATTTTTCTCTCATCAACTGACTTGGATGTTTCTTTTAACTCTCTCTCTCTCTCTCTCTCTCTCTCTCTCTCTCTCTCTCTCTCTCTCTCTCTCTCCAGAATCATATCTTGAGCATTTACAAGTGTTCGATGTTTCCTTATCTTCATTTCTCTCTCTCTCTCTCTCTCTCTCTCTCTCTCTCTCTCTCTCTTTGATACTGATAAAGAAGAAATAATGATGAGGAAGATAAATTGATCATGAGAGAGAGAGAGAGAGAGAGAGAGAGAGAGAGAGAGAGAGAGAGAGAATACTCCTACCCCTGACTTAACTCTTTCACTGCCTCACCCAACCCCTGTTTCACTTTCATGCCTCCCCTCTGCCTAACACCACCCTTCTGCCTCCCCAGCTTCTGCCTGTCATAAATTCCTGCCTTACCCCTCCCCCGATCCCTGCCTAACACTTGTCTTTCGCCTCTCCCTGCCTCCCCCTTCCCATTTCACACCTTGCCTCTCTTTACACCTGCCTGTCGTGTGTGTGTGTGTGTGTGTGTGTGTGTGTGTGTCATAGTGTAGTGACGAGTTTTCGTACACACAAAGCAGGCTCTCTCTCTCTCTCTCTCTCTCTCTCTCTCTCTCTCTCTCTCTCTCTCTCAAAATTTCCCCTCACCAAGATTTCGAAATCCGGATATCATATTTCGGGCACCATTATCGAGAGAGAGAGAGAGAGAGAGAGAGAGAGAGGCAAGAGTGAGCTGTGAGAGAGAATGTGTATAAAAATGTGAGAGAGCGTCAGATGTGGAGAGAGAGAGAGAGAGAGGGAGAGAGGGAGGGAGAGAGAGAGAGAGAGAGAGAGAGAGAGAGAGAGAGAGAGAGAGAGAGAGAGAGAGAGAGAGAGAGAGAGAGAGAGAGAGAGAGAGAATATATATACATGGGCTGTAAGGCGTGTGCATCTTGCCTATTTGCATCTTCAACTACAATTTGCATTTTTCATCGCTACGTGTATTGGAGATGATCAGCTGGCCTTTCCATCGTACCTCCTTCTTCTTCTGCCCCCTCTTGTGGGTTTGAGGTGACTTGAGATGATCTTGAGATGACTTGAAGTGACTTGAGATGACTTGAGGTGACTTGAGATGACTTAAGGTGACTTGAGATGACTTGAGGTGACTTGAGGTGACTTGAGATGACTTGAGATGACTTGAAGTGACTTGAGGTGACTTGAGGTGACTTGAAATGACTTGAGATGACTTGAAGTGACTTGAGATGACTTGAGGTGACTTGAGATGATTTTGAGGTGACTTGAGGTGACTTTGAGATGACTTGAGGTGACTTGAAATGATGTGAGATCTTGCCTTCTTGTTCTTCTGCTCCTTCTTGTGGGTTTGAGATGACTTTGAGGTGACGAGATGACAAGGGGTAGGGGTAAGGCAGAGGTTAGGCAGGAGTAGGGGTAAGGCAGAAATTAGGCAGGTGGATAGAGATAAGGCAGGGGTTAGACAAGGGTTAGGGTAAGGCAGGAGTTAGGCAGGGGTAGGGGTAAGGTAGAGGTTAGGCAGGAGGTGAGGGTAAGGCAGAGGTTAGACAAGGGATAGGAGGTAAGGCAGAGCTTAGGCAGGAGTAGGGGTAAGGCAGAGGTTAGGCAAGGGGATGGCAAAAGACAGAGATTAGACAAGGGATAAGGGTAAGGCAGGGGGTAGGCAGGAATAGGGGTGAGGCAGGGGTTAGGCAGAAGTCTAAAACATCAGAGGTGCGGTGAGGCAGGGGTGTGAAGTCTCAGGAAAAATCTTGAAGGAAATTTTTGTCATTCTTGAGGCGTTAAGATTTTCCCTTCAATTTCCTGATTAAAATGATAGACTTATGGATAATTTACCTTCATGGAAATCCCTCTCAAATTACACCTTGTTATAATCATTTTTTGAGCAGGTGAGAAAGGAATTTTTTTTTTTATATATCTTTGCATTCTGTGTTTCTCGTTGATCTCTCTCTCTCTCTCTCCATTTTTTTCTTTCTCCCACCCATTCCCATCCCCCTCTTCCTCCACCCATTTTCTCTCCATCCTCCTCTTCTCCCACCCTCTCCCCACCTTTTTTCTCGTCCCAGTCCTCTTCTTTCACCCATTCTCCACCCTATTTTCTCCCCTCCTCATCTCCCTCATCCTCCCCTTCTTTCATTCTCCCTACCCTCTTTCTCTCCCCATCCCACCGTCTCCCCACCCTCTCGCCTCCTTATGCTCTCTCTCTCTCTCTCTCTCTCTCTCTCTCTCTCTCTCTCTCTCTCTCTCTCCCCCCACCCCAGTTTCTCCCCACCCTTTTTTCTCCCCACCCTTTTTTCTCCCCACCCTTTTTTCTCCCCACCCTTTTTTCTCCCTTCCTCATCCCCCTCTTCTGTACCACTCACCATGCCCCTCTTTTCTCTCTTTCTCCCTATCCTCTTCATCTCCCCACCTTCTCCCCACCCCACTTTCTCCCCATCTCCCATCCTCCCTCACCTGTATTGAAATTAAGGTGATAAAAAGGCAGGTATGATGCTTCCCATACCTTTCCGCCTCCCCTACATCTGAAGCGTGTATGGGTTTGCATTATACATGATAGGAAAAGTGTATATACGAGGCCTAGAGAGAGAGAGAGAGAGAGAGAGGGAGAGAGAGAGAGACTGGTAATACTTGGAGATACTTAAAGATTATATACACACAAAATATTGAGACACATAATAAACACATAGGTAGGTAGGTAGGTAAGTAGGTAGGTAGGTAGGTAGGTAGAGAGAGAGAGAGACTGGCAATAGATTCTTAGAGATAATAGACTAAAGATATATAGATACACATATAAACACATAGATAGAAAGAGAGAGAGAGAGAGAGAGAGAGAGAGAGAGAGAGAGAGAGAGAGAAACATCCTAGCTAATTACTGGTTCAGAATTAATCAGGGTATGAGAAAAATAGTCACCTCTGGGATGAGAGAGAGAGAGAGAGAGAGAGAGAGAGAGTGAGAGAGAATATCTGTGTGTTGTGTGTTAAATTTCTCTCTCTCTCTCTCTCTCTCTCTCTCTCTCTCTCTCTCTCTCTCTCTCTCTCTCTCTCTCTCCGTCGCATTTCCTCCCGGTGTCTCATCTCTCTTCCCATTTCCTATTTTTCTACGCCATTAAAACTAGCTCATTTCTCTCTCTCCTGTCTGCCACTTCCTGCTCCTCTCTCCTTTTTTCTCCCTTCTGTTGTCTCTCTCAGTTTTGTGTCAGTTTTTTTCTTTTTTTATCTATCGATGTCTTTATCAATCTATCTATCTATCTCTGTTACTATTACATACATATCTGTCTATCTATCTATCAATCCATCTGTCTATCCCAATTTGCCTACATACCTATCTGTGTCTGTCTATCTATCTAGCTATCTATCTATCTGTCTATCTATCGTCTGTTGCCTCTTTTTTCCCTCTCTTTCTCTTTCTCCTCCTCCTCTTTATTTCTCCTCTTTTCCTTCATTTCTTTTCCTCTTCCTCCTTCATTTCCATATTCTCCTCTTTCTCATTTCCTTGCCTTCATTCTCTCTCTCTCTCCACGCATCCTATTCTCTCCCTTTCTCCACTTTCCTTCTCTTCCTCTCCCTCCTCCACTTTCCTTCTTTCTCTCCTTCCTCCACTTTCCTTTCCTCATTCTCCCTCCTCCTCTTTCCTTCTTTCTCTCCCTCCTCCACTTTCCTTCTTTCTCTCCCTCCTCCACTTTCCTTCTTCTCTCCCTCCTCCACTTTCCTTCTTCTCTCCCTCCTCCACTTTCCTTCTCCCTCTCTCCCTCCTCCACTTTCCTTCTCCTTCTCTCCCTCCTCCACTTTCCTTCTTCTCTCCCTCCTCCACTTTCCTTCTCCTTCTCTCCCTCCTCCACTTTCCTTCTTCTCTCCCTCCTCCTCTTTCCTTCTCTTTCTCTCCTCCCTCCTTTCCTTACCCTCCTCCATCTTCCTTCCTTCTTCCTTCTTTCCTTGCCCTCCTTCATCTTCCTTCCTCCCTTCCTTTCCTGCCTTCCTTCCTCCCTTCCTTTCCTCCCTTCCTTTCCTCCTGCCCCGTCATTTCCTCTCCTTTGATCCCTTCTTCCCTCCCTTCCCTCTTCTCCCCTTCCTTCCTCTTTACTTCATTACCCTCCTCTCTCTCTCTCTCTCTCTCTCTCTCTCTCTCTTCAGTCTACCCTCCCTTCTTTCACTCCCTCCGTTCTTTCCCTCCCTCCCTCCCTCCCACCTTTCTTGATCCTCCCTTTCTTTTCTTCTCCCTCGTTCATGATTCTCTCCCTCGCTTCCTCCCTCCCTTTCTCCGTCCCTCCTTCCCTCCCTTCTTCCTCCCTCCCTCCCCCTTTCTCCTTTCCTGTCACCCTCTCTTCCTCTATCCTTCCCTCCTTCTTTTCCCTCCCTCCCTCCCTTCCTACCTCCTTCCTCCCTCCTTCCTTCGTTTCTTGTCTCTTCTCTCCATCCTTCCCCTGTTTTCTTCTCCTCTCCTCCCTTCCTTCCTTTTCTCCCTCCTCCTTCTCTTCCTCTCTCTCCTTCTCCCTTCCTCTCTCTCTCTCTCTCTCTTTCTCCCTTTCTCCCCCCCTCCCTTCCTCTCTCTCTTTTTCCCTCCCCTTCCCTCCCCTCCCCTCCCTCCCTTTCACCCTCTCGACCTCCTTCCTCCCCCTCTTTCCTTTTTTTCTCTCCTTCCCTCTTCCTTGCCTTCTCCCATTTTTTCCCCTCCCTCCCTCCCTCCCCTCCCTCCCACAACACTTCCCTCCCTATTTCCTCCCTTAATGACCCAGGCAACATTCTCACTTCCCTCCCCTCTCGCCCCAGGCCTCCCTCCCTCCCTTCCCTCTCTCTCTCTCTCTCTCTCTCTCACCTGAATTTCACCATTATTTACCTGGCCTTCTGTGCTAGAGTTGTGCTGATCATGAGGGGGTTAATTTACTGTTTTATTTATATATCTATCGATATTTGTCTATCTTGAGTATATTGTAGCCTTGTTGCCTGTCTATCTAGTTATCTATCTGTCTGTTTCTCTCTCTCTCTCTCTCTCTCTCTCTCTCTGGGTCTCTGTCGGTCGGTCTGTCTGTCATTCTGTCAGTCTGTCTCTCTATCTGTCTGTCTGTCTGCTTTTCTATTCATCTATCTGTCTATCTATCAGTCTATCTATCTATCTGTCTGTCTATCTATCTATCTATCTATCTGTCTGTCTGTCTATCAATCTATCTTTCTGTCTATCTATCTATCTATCTATCTATCTGCCTGTCTGTCTGTCTGTCTGTCTGTCTCATCATTTTCCCTCCTCTCTCCTTTTAACTCCTTCCGTCTTTCTCTCTCTCTCTAATCTTCGCAACTTTCCTCATTCGTCTTCATTTTTCCTCCTCTTCGTAATACTCTCTTTCTTCCTCCTCTCTTCCAATTTCCTCCTTCTTCCCATGGCTTTTATCTCCTCTCTCATTTATCCCTCTCTCTCTTTTTTATCTCTCTTTTATCTCTCTCTCTTCAGTCTCCCCTCCAAACTCTTTCTCGTCCTTACGTTTTCTTTTGATTTATCTTTGCGTATTACTCAAACTTTCTCCATTTTCTGTAATTTCCACTTCGGTTCTCTCTCTCTCTCTCTCTCTCTCTCTCTCTCTCTCTCTCTCTCTCTCTCATTTCCATAGCTTATTTTTTCTCCTTTCACTCTCTGCCTCCCTCTTCTCCCTCCCTTCTCTCCTTCCCTCACATTCTCTCCCTTCTTCATCTTCTTCCTCCCCTCCTCTTTCTCCCTTCTCTTCCTCTCTTCCTGCTTCTTCCTTCCCCCCTTCTCCCTCCATCTCTCCTCCCTCTTCCTCTTTCCTTCATTTTTCTCTCTCTCTCTCTCTCTCTCTCTCTCTCTCTCTCTCTCTCTCTCTCTCTCTCTCTCTCTCTCTCTCTCTCTCTCCACTCAATATTATGACTCAACACCCGTCAACTTCTTATTTATCCATCCCATTATTAGTAGTGGGGAACTCACAGGCCCTAACACCTTTTCCTAAGCGATTTATTTTGCTTATTACACCGTATACTCTTCTATTCTGTGTTATATAAATCCTTCCAACATCACCATACTCTGCATAAATAACGTACAAAAGGATATTAACCAGCCGTATCCAAGGATTCTCCCTAACACCTTTTCCTAAGCGATTTACTTTGCCTATTACACCGTACTTTCCTCTTCTGTGTTATATAAATCCTTCCAACATCGCCATACTCTGCATAAATAACGTGCACAAGGATATTAACCAGCCATACCCAAAAATAAATCGCTGAGGAAAAGGTGTTAGGGAGCTTGATACATGTGTGTTCCCAATACTCCTTTCACCTTAACTTGGCCCAGATTTTCGTCCTTTTGCAGCTTATTTCACGTAGCTCAGTGGCAGAAAAAGACAATGCTACGGCTCTACATCCTTTCCACAGCACTTCTTCGTGACTAGCATCATATTTCACGTAGCTCAGTGGCAGAAAAAGACAATACTACGGCTCTACTTGCTTTCCACAGCACTTCTTCGTGACTAGCACTATATTCGAGTGTTAATCTGTCGCTTGTGTGTGTGTGTGTGTGTGTGTGTGTGTGTGTGTGTGTGACGGTTTTGTAATGCATGAGTGTAAGTGAAGCCTATTTACAATCTGTCTATCTATCTATCTATCTATCTATGTATATCTGTCTATCTATCTATCTATCTATATGTATCTATCTGTCTATCTATCTATTTGTGTTGTATTTTCTGATGCGTGTTTCCTGGTCTCTCTCTCTCTCTCTCTCTCTCTCTCTCTCTCTCTCTCTCTCTCTCTCGAATAACTTTGCCTTCCTCCGTTTGATGCGTCGTTGTTCTTAGGGCGATATTCCGAGCGAGACTGGCCTAACCCACACCCTTCCTCCCTGTCTCACTTTCTCCCTTATTGCCTGAGGACGTAAGGGCGAAAATGGGCATGAATTTTCCCTCTGCTTAGTGTCCTTGTTCCCTTCTTTCTCTGCCAACGCCGTAGGGAGGATTATGGATGTTTCTCTCTCTCTCTCTCTCTCTCTCTCTCTCTCTCTCTCTCTCTCTCTCTCTCTCTCTTTTCTCCCTCTTCCTCTTATTCCTCCCTTCCTTCACTATTCTCCCTTCCTCCTCCCTCTTATTCCCTCCCTTTCTCACTCTTGCCCTTTCCTTACTTTTCTCCCTTTCTTCCCCTAGTATTCTCCCTCCCTCCCTTCCTCCTGTCTCATTGTCCTCCCTTCCCTCTCCCTTCCCCCCCCTCTTCTGTCAGGCTTCCCTTCTTCATCCCCCTTTTTCCTCCCTTTCCTCTCTTCTCTCTCTCCCTTCCCTCCCTCTTCTCTCCCTTCCCTCCCTCTTCTCTCCCTTCCCTCCCTCTTCTCTCCCTTCCCTCCCTCAACTGTCCCTTCCTTTCTCCCCTTCCTCCCTCAACTCTCCCTTCCTTTCTCCCCTTCCTCCCTCTTCTCTCCCCTCCTCTCTCCCTTTCTTCCCTCTTCTCTCCCTTCCTCTCTCCCTTTCTTCCCTCTTCTCTCCCTTCTCTCCCTCTTCTCTCCCGTCCTGTCCCTTCCCTCCCTCTTCTCTCTATCTCTCCCTCTCTCCCTTCCCTCCCTCTTCTCTTCCTTCCCTCTCTCCCTTTCCTCCCTCCTCTCCCTTCCTCTCTCCCATTTTTCCCTCTTCTCTCCTTTTTCTCTCTTCCTTCCTCTTTCTCTCTTCCCTCCCTTCCTCTCTTCTTTCTCTCTCCTTTCCCTCTCTCTTCTCTCCCTTCCTCTCTCCTTTGCCCCCCTTCCTCTCTCCCTTCCCTCCCTCTTCTCACCTTTCCATTCTCCCTTCCGTCCCTCTTCTCTCCCTTCCTCTCTCCCTTCCCTCCCTCATCTCGCCCGTCCTCTCGCCCTTCCCTCCCTTTTTCTCTCCCTTCCCTCCTTTCCTTTCTCCCTTCTCTCCCATCCTTTTCCCCTTCCTTTCCCTTCCTCTCTCCCTTCCCTCCCTCGTCTTCTCTTTCCTCCCTCTTCTCTTCTTTCCTCTCCCTTTCTCCCTCTTCTCTCCTTTCCTCTCCCTTTCTCCCTCTTCTCTCCCTTCCTTTCTCCCTTCCCTTCCTCTCTCCCTTTCACCTTTTCTCCCTCTTCTCCCCTTTCCCTCCCTCATCTTTCCCTTCTCCCCTCACTCCCCCTTCTCTCCCTTCCTCTCCCTTCCCCCTGGCCACTAAGTTCGGCTCCAAGTTTGGTTTATTGTATCAACTGGGATTCCTTCTCCCTCCCTTCTCCCTCTCCCTCTCCCTTCCCTCCCCTCCTCTCCCCTCCCGTCCCCCTCTCCTCTCCTCCCCCTCCCTCCCCTCTCCTCCCTCTTCTCTCCTCCCCCCTCCCTCTCTTCTCTGTCTCCCTTCCTTCCTCCCTCATGTCTTTCTCCCCTCCTTCTTCCTCCCCTTACTTCCCCATCCCCCTCCTCTTCCCCTCACCTTTCCCCTCCTCCCCAGGCTTCCTCTTCTTCTTCCCTTCTTCTCATCAGTCCTGCCTTCCTTCCCCTTCCTTTCCTCTTGCTAATCCTCTTACTTACTTCTTCCTCCCCTCCCCTTTATCACCCCACCCTTCCTCTCTTAGATCTCCCTTCTCCCTTCATCTCCCCCTCCCTCTGCATCTTCCTTTTCTCTTTCCTCCCTTTCCCTCCTTCATTTCCCTCCCCCTCCATTTCCCAGCCCCTCACCCACGCCCCCTCCCTCACCCCCACCCCGTCTCACACCCATCTCCCCCCTCCCCAACCCCCTAAATTCCCTCCCCACTCCCCAACAACCTCCATCCCCTCTCACACCCCATCCTCTCCCCCAACCCCTTACCCCCACCTTTTCTCACCCTCCATTCCTTCTTTTCCCTCACCCCCTCCCCTCTCCCCTTCACCCCTCCCCTCTCCTCCCCTCCTCTCCCCGCGACAGACGGAAGGGTAGGTGCTGTTGGTGGCTGTCTAAGTGCTATTGAAGAGACAGGGACGCTACAGTAACACACTTCGGCTCCTATGGCGTGTGTGTGTGTGTGTGTGTGTGTGCGCGCGCGTGTGTGTGTGTGTGTGTGTGTGTGTGTGTGTGTGTGTGTGTGTGTGTGAGAGAGAGAGAGAGAGAGAGAGAGAGAGAGAGAGGACCGAGACTAGAGTGGGGAAAACTCTACCTATTATAAAGCAGTATACCCTGTTATTCCGTTTTCCTTCCGTTTTTCGTAATCAAAGTATGATATTCCATTTTCTTTATTGTTTTGGTTTTCTTGGATAAAAACCAATGATTTTAATATATTTTTTTGCTTTAGATTATTATTATTATTATTATTATTTTTATTATTATTATTATTATTGTTATTTATATTATTTTATTATTTTTATTATTATTATTATTATTATTATTATTATTATTTTTATTATTTTTATTATTATTATTATTATTATTATTATTATTATTATTGATAGATAGATGGGTAAATAGATAGATGTATGGAAGGATAGAGTAGATAGATACATTGATACATTGATAGATATATAGATAGATAGATGGAGAGAGGTGGAAGGATAGATTAGATAGATAGATAGATGGAGAGTTATATAGATAGCTAGATGGAGAGATAGATAGATAGATGGAGAGATAGATAGAAGGATAGATTAGATACTTAGGTAAATAGATAGATAGATAGATAGAAGGATAGTTTAGATAGATAGACAGATAGATAGATGGAGAGATAGAAAAATGGAGTACATAAATCGGCAGATAGACATTTTGATAGATAGGTAGATAGATAGATAGATAGAGAGAGAGAGAGAGAGAGAGAGGGAGAGAGAGCGTTCCCCTCTCTCTCCCTCAAGCATTTTGATATATATATAACGAAATGATGCCTTTGTGAGAGAGAGAGGGAGACAGAGAAAGAGAGAGAGAGAGAGAGAGAGAGAGAGAGAGAGAGAGAGAGGTAACCCTAAGCATTTTGATGGATTTAGAAGTGAAATAATTCCCCCCTTGGGTGTCTTCCCCTCCCTCCCCCACCCCGTCGTAAACCACCCCCATCGATACTGACCGCTGGAGGGAGGGAGGGAAGAGGGGAGAGATGGAGGGAAAGAAGGAAGGAGTGAAGAGAGTGGAGGGAAGATGGAAGGAGAAATCATCCACTTAAATATTGAGAGCTGGAGGGATGGAGGGAAGGAGGGAAAGGGAGAGGTGGGTAGAGGAAGGCAGGGAAAGGGGGAGGAAATGGAGGAAGGATGGGGAGAAGGAGAAGGGGAGGAAAAATAAAATGGAGGAAAGAGTTGGAGAGGGGGAGGAATGAAGGGAGAAGATGGAGGGAGAGGGGAAAGCCTTGAGAGAGAGAGAGAGAGAGAGAGAGAGGCGTTAGGAAGAAAGTGGATGGAAAGATATGGACGGTGAGAGAGAGAGAGAGAGAGAGAGAGAGAGAGAGAGAGAGAGAGAGGTGGAGAGGTTAATGAAAGTGAGGAGGGAAGGGGAAGGTGGATCATATAAAGTGGATGAGTTTATTGCCGAGGGTGGAGCAGGGGAGAGAGAGAGAGAGAGAGAGAGAGAGAGAGAGAATCTTCAACTTACTCCCTTCCCCCACTTAACCCTCTCAATCTTACAAACATCATGAGAATTCCATTTAATATTGAGTCTACCGTAAGATGCTAGTCACGAAGAAGTGCTGTGGAGGGGATATGAAGCCTTTGTATTGTAGTTTCCCCTAGAAAAATACATCTATACCCTTTTCACTCTAACTTGGCCTAAAATTGCCATCTCTCCGTCTTGAATGCTGAGTTATAGCAATAGATTTACGCAGAATTATGATGCTAGTCACGAAGAAGTGCTGTGGGAGGGAATATAGCCGTTGCATTGTGTTTCCGAAAATCTTGACCAAGTTAAGGTGAAAGGAGTATAGTGACTTTGTATAGAATGGTGAATACATTAGAGTGTTCTTTAATTCGATGAGTGGATGGTTATTAATAGGAAGAAGGGGAGGTTGGTTAACTCTCCCTTATCTCTAGTTTGTCTCGTTTATCGCCCTCTCTCTCTCTCTCTCTCTCTCTCTCTCTCTCTCTCTCTCTCTCTCTCTCTCTCTATCAGTGTCTTTCAAGAATTATTTTACACTGATTAACATTCTGTCTGTCTGTCTGTCTGTCTGTCTGTCTGTCTCTCTCTCTCTCTCTCTCTCTCTCTCTCTCTCTCAGTGTCTTTCAAGAATTATTTTACATTGATTAACATTCTCTCTCTCTCTCTCTCTCTCTCTCTCTCTCTCTCTCTCTCTCTCTCTCAACCCGGCAACACCGCCACAACATTCCCTGCTGTTGCAACTCTTCTATGGCAATTATGTAGCTTTATCGCCACATTTGAGGGGGAGAGAGAAAAGAGAGAGAGAGAGAGAGAGAGAGAGAGAGAGAGAGAGAGAGACATTGTATAGCTATTTGTGTACATATGTGATTTTCTCTGCCGGCCGAGAGAGAGAGAGAGAGAGAGAGAGAGAGAGAGAGAGAGAGAGTATACCTGTTTGTGTGACTAATTATCTTTGCTGGCCGGTGTGTGTGTGTGTGTGTGTGTGTGTGTGTGTGTGTGTGTGTGTGTGTGTGTGTGAGACAGACAGACAGACAGACAAACAACATCCACTAGAGAATCAACACACACACACACACACACACGCTGCCCAGATGTGTGTGTGTGTGTGTGTGTGTGTGTGTGTGTGTGTGTGTGTGTGTGTGTGTTTCTGCCGTTAATACACACCTTATTTCCGTTCATAGCACTTAAAACGTAATGACCTCCAGGTTGTGTGTAGTGTTGCGTGATATTGGCGGAGGCGGGGTGGACGGGGAGAGGGTAGATAGATAAATAGATAGATAGATAGATAGACGGCTGGATAGATAGAGAGAGAGGGATGCTGAGGAGTATGGAGGTATATTGAGATTAAAGAGAAGAGATGTAGAGACTTAGATAGATAGATAGATAGATTGATAGATAGACAGATAGATAGACGGCTAGATAGATAGAGAGATGGATGTGGAGAAGTTTTGAAGATAGCTGTGTTGAGATTCGAAAGAGGAGAAATACAGACTTATAGAAAGATAGATAGATAGATAGATAGACGGCTGGATAGATAGATTGATAGATAGATAGGTTGGGTAGAGAGGGAAAGGGTGGGATATGAAGGTATGTTGAGATTAAATAGATAGATAGACGGCTGGATAGATAGATAGATAGGGAGCGGCTGGGTGGAGGGGGAGAGGGGAGAGAGTCACTGGAGATAGATAGATAGGTAGATAGACTGGCAGAGGCTGGGTGGAGGGGGAGAGGGGAGAGAGTGAGAGTAGATAGATAGATAGATAGACAGATTGATAGATAGACTGGCAGAGGCTGGGTGGAGGGGGAGAGGGGAGAGTCACGGTAGATAGATAAATAGATAGATAGATAGACTGGCAGAGGCTGGGTGGAGGGGGAGAGGGGAGAGAGAGTCACGGTAGATAGATAGATAGATGGGAGGAGGGCAAGGAGCTGGGGATAGATAGATATAGAGAGATGGTTGGATAGATAGATTGATAGATGAATACATGGAGAGAGAGAGAGAGAGAGAGAGAGAGAGAGAGAGAGAGAGAGAGAGCACACTAAAATATTCTCCTATGCAGCCAGATTTCATGAGAGAGAGAGAGAGAGTTTTAAAGCTCTCTCACACTGTACTGCCTACATGTGCAAATATACGAGACATTATGTGAAGAGAGAGAGAGGGGAGAGAGAGAGAGAGAGGGAGAGAGAGAGAGAGAGAGGAGGGAGCTTTAGAAAGGAGTTTTGTTATGGAGGGGGTGGGTGATGACAGGGAGGGGTGGGTGGGGGGAAGGGGAGGAGAGGTGAGGGAGGATGGGGGAGGGGAAGATGGGTGAGGGGGGGAAAGGGGGATGGAAGATGGGAGGAAGGAGGGGGGGATGGGTCAGGGAGGTAGGGGGGATGGAAGATGGGAGGCAAGGGGGGAGGATGGGTGAGGGGGAAAGGTGGGAAGGAAGATGGGGAGGGATGGGGGAGGATGGGTGAGGGAGTTGAGGGGATGGAAGATGGGGAAGGGAGGGGGAGGGAGATTGATAAGGGAGAGGGGTGGGTGGGGGGATGGGAGAGGATGGGGGAAGAGAGAGAGAGAGAGAGGGGGGGAGGGAGAAAGGATGGGAGAATGATGAAACTGAGAATTTGGAGTGAAGATGAGAATGGGGAGAGGGAGAGAGAAATGGGGAGATAAAGACAGGGGAGGGAGGGAAAGGGAGAAAGGATGGGGAGAAATGGGGTGGATAAATGGGGAGATAGGGTGAATACACACACACACACACACACACACACACACACACACACACACACACACACACACACACAAGGGAGGGTGTGGGTGTGTGGGAGAGGGAGATTGGGAGGGAGGAAAAAAAGGGAGAGTAACTGTAGAGAAAACTGAAATTTAGGGAGAAAAAGGGAGGCTGGAACGATCGTGTGCCTTTTTTCGAGAGGGAGAGAGAGAGAGAGAGAGAGAGAGAGAGAGAGAGAGAGCAGCTATAAAAAGGAGAGAGATTTTAGAAAAGGGAAGGATAGCGTGTGTGTGTGTGTGTGTGTGTGTGTGTGTGTGTGTGTGTTTCTCTCTCTCTCTCTCTCTCTCTCCCTCTCTCTCTCTATTGTTTACTTATTTACTTCAATGGGGGAGAGGAGGAGGGGAGGGGAGGGGAGAGAGGGGAGAGGGAGGGTAGAATTGGAGAGGGGGGGTGATGGAGCGGGAGGGGGTAGTTGATTTTTTAGAGGGAGGAGGGAGATTTAGGGAGAGGAAGTGGGGTGAGAAGGGTGTGGGGAGGTGTCTGGGTAGGGGGAGGGGAGGGAGAGAGGGGAGAAGGGGGAAGGGAAATGAAATAAAGGGGAAATTCTAATAGGTGTTGATATTATTATTATTATTATTATTATTATTACTACTACTACTACTATTATTATTATTATTATTATTATTATTATTATTATTATTATTATTATTATTACTACTACTACTACTACTACTATTATTATTATTATTATTATTATTATTATTATTAAGAAATGAAGAAAAAGGGTTGAAGGAAAAGTTAGATAAGATAGAAAGGGGAAAGGGGAAGATGAGAGAGAGAGAGAGAGAGAGAGAGAGAGAATGTATACCTATATATTTCCATCCATCTATCTATCTATCTGTATATCTATCAGTCTATCTATTTATCTGAAGTAGAATTAAGTATAGTGGAATAAGGAAGAGAGGATGAGATAAGAGAGAGAGAGAGGGAGAGTTAATGAGTTGTGTGTATATACGGTATATTTTTTGCCGCGAATCAGGTAGAGAGAGAGAGAGAGAGGGAGAGAGAAAAGTGGAGGAAGGAAAAGATGAGAAAATAGAGAGAGGGAGGGAGGAGGGGAGGAAGCGCAAGGGTAGAGAGAGAGAGAGGGGGGGGGAAGAGAAGAGGGAAGGGAGAATTGGTGAGAGCGAGCAAGTGCGTAGGTGAAAAGGAAATTTGAGAGAGAGGAGAGACAGACAGACAGACAGACAGAGGGGGGGGAGGGAAGGTGAGAGGAAGTGTATAGGTGAGAAGGAAATGAGAGAGAGAGAGAGAGAGAGAGAGAGAGAGAGAGAGAGAGAGGGAGGGAGGGTCGTTTGTCAGGTGAGGGGAAAAGGGTCAGTGTGGAATGGACCCAAAGGGATGGTGTAATGGAAAGGGGAAGGACGAGGGGAGGTTAAAGAAAGAGGGGAGACGGAGGGAGGGGAGATAAAAGAGGGGAGAAGGAGCTGGGAGATATATTATGCAGGGGGAAGGAAGAGGGGAGGGGAAGGAAGGAGGGAGAGAAGGATGGATGAAGAAAGAGGGGAGATAAATGAGGGGAGAAGGAGCTGGGAGATATATTATGCAGGAGGAAGGAAGGGGAAATGGGGAAGAAGAGAGGAGGGGAAGGAGGAAGATGTATGGAGGAGAGGAGAGGAGGGGAGGGAAGAAGGGTGAGGAAATCAGTTAAGAAAGAGGGTGTAGGGAGAAGAGAAGAAGAAGGAAGAGAAGAGAAGAGGAGGAGGAGGGAGAGATGAGAATAGGAAGAAGAGAGGAGGAGGAAAAAGAGAAGAGGGGGAGGAAGAGAAGAGAGGAGGAGGAAGAAGAGAATAGAGGAGGAAGAGGAGAGGTAGCAGAGGAGAAGAAGAGAGAAGAAAGAGGAAGAGAAGAGAAGAGGAGGAGGAGGGGGAAGAGGAGAACAGAGGAGGAGGAAGAGGAGAAGAAAAGAGGAGGAGGAAGAGAAGAAGAGAGGAGGAGGAAGAATAGAAGAGAAGAGGAGGGGGAAGAGGAGAAGAGGGGAGGAAGAGGAAGGGTAGCAGAGGAGAAGCGTCGTGTATATATATGACTCAGAAGGGAAGAAGAGGGGAAGGAAGAAGAGGGGAAGAAATAAGAGTACTTTGAAGAAGATTTGGGTAAAGAGGGAGAGGGGAAGGAAGGGAGAGTCTGAGGTAGGGGGTAAGAAGGAGGGGAAGTGAGGGAGAAGGAAGTGGAGGAGGAAAAAGGCAATGTGTGGTAATGAAGGAAGGAAGAGAGGAGGTAAAACAGGAAGGGGAGGAGAAATTAGAAGAGAGAGAGAGAGAATAGAGGAATGTATGGTGTAAGAGGGAATAAGGAAGGAAGGAAGGTGAGTAGAAGGAAGAAGAGGGAAGAGGTAGAGGAAGGAGGGGAAGAGAGGGAAGAAGGAACAGGAAGATAAATTATGGAGGGGGAAGGAAGAGGAGAAGGGAAGGAAAGAGTTCTGTAAGGATGTATGGAGGAAGGAAGGATGGAAGGAAAAGGAAAGAAGGAAGGAAGGGTGAGTTTGTGAGTTAAGGAAAGGGAAGATGGAGAGAGAGAGAGAGAGAGAGAGAGAGAGAGAGAGAGAGAGAGAGAGAGGTAATGCAGAAATGAAAGATTTAAGGAACAGAATGAAGGAGGAAGGAAGGGGAAAGGAAGGAGCACTAGAAGGAAGTAAGGAGAAGGAGAGAGAAGGAAGGGAAGGAAGAAGAGGAAGCATGAGCATTGATGAATATAAGAGGAAAATGAGTGAAAATGACGGGTGAAGATAGTGAAATGTCAAGAGGTAAGTGGAAATGAGTGTAAATGACTATGACAACACGAAGGTAAGAACGCATTTATATAGGTAAGAGGGAGATGAGTGGAAATGAATGACAGGTGAAGATACTGGAGCACTGATAAGGATAAGAGGGAAGTGAGTGGAAATGAATATGAAAATAGTAAAGAGGCAACAGAGATTAGATGGAGATGAGTGATGAAAATTGACTACTGAAACATGAAGGAAATTTAATCGGACATGAGTTGAAATGAGTGGACATGAGTGGAAATGAATGGACATGAGTGGAAATGAATGGACATGAGTGGAAGTGAGGTGGACATGAGTGGAAATGAGTGGACATGGGTGGAAATGAATACACATGAGTGGAAATGGGTGGACATGAGTTGAAATAAGTGGAAATGAATACACATGAGTGGAAATGGGTGGAAATGAGTGGACATGAGTGGAAATGAGTATAGGAAATGCCGGTGGAAATGAGGCAGATTAGCTTTTTTTTATGAGTACTTCGGGTGTGCCATTAAGAGAGTTACGACTTTCTCATTTATCATCGCTCATTTCCACACTCTCTCTCTCACACACACACACACACACACACACACACACACACACACACACACACACACACACACACACACCTCCCTCATTAACTCGAAATAAACTAAAAATTCCAATGATTTTCGTTTTTTCTTTTTTCGAACGAGATTTTTTCATAAATCTTCACGTAAGTTCCGTTTCTCATAAATTATCGTCTCTAATCAGCAAATAGTCTCTCACTCCACGACACCCTTTGGAGAGAGAGAGAGAGAGAGAGAGAGAGAGAATTCTGGAGATCGAAGTTGAAAATTTTGGAGAGAGAGAGAGAGAGAATTCAGGAGATACGAAGTTGAAAGAATTTTTGGGAGAGAGAGAGAGAGAGAGAGAGAATTCTGGAGATACGAAGTTGAAAGAATTTTTGAGAGAGAGAGAGAGAGAAATAGATAGGATAGATGGGTTACATATATAGATAGACAGATAGGCAGACGGACATGTATATAGACAGATAGATAGATTGATGGGTAGATAGATAGATAGAGAGAGAGAGAGGGGGGGGTCCGCTAGAGAGAGAAAAAAAAGAGAGAGAGGAAGTCTGTCACCTGCTTCACCTGTACAATTTGGCTCTGAATATAAAAGGTAGAGAGAGAGAGAGAGAGAGAGAGAGAGAGAGAGAGAGAGAGAGAGACACACACACACACACACACACACACACACACACACACACACACACACACACACAGAGAGAGAGAGAGACACACACACACACACACACACACACACACACACACACACAGAGACACACACACACACACACACCTGCTCATTTAAAGGTCACACTAATTCACCTGTCCATTTGCATAGGTAAGGTGTAATTAAGGTCGTGCAGTGTACAGGTGATAACAACAACAGGTCAGCCACTGTGATTTGCCGTGATTGCATTGGCGGGGGTCATTGCTTGGGGATTGGGTTGGGTTGAGTAGGGTAGATAGATAGATAGATAGATAGATAGATAGATGGATTGATAGATAGATAGATGGATAGATT
>NC_136983.1:1602165-1607165 GCF_032717465.1 Coenobita brevimanus | reverse complement strand
TCCTCTACAGGTGTGTTGTTAATTACTTCCGGTGGTTGATTGGGTCACCTGGGAAAATAATTAAGGTGAGTAAAGATGTATTTCTCTCTCTCTCTCTCTCTCTCTCTCTCTGATGATGATGGTGGTGGCGGTGGGGGTAGTGATGATGATGACGATGAAGACGACTATGACTACGATGATGATAATAATAATCATCATCATCATCATCATCATCATCATCATCATCATCATAATCATAACAATAATAATAATAACAATCATCATCATCATCATCATCATCATAACAGCAATAATAATAACAATCATAATCATAAAAATAGTAATAGTAATAATAATGATAATAATAATAATAATAATAATAATAATAATTCAACCAAATCAAATCCCCCGTTTTCTTTGCACCCCTGAAGAAATGAGGGATCACTTAGGCATCTCTTTATCGTGTCCATCTCAGTCATTTCCACTCACCTCCTTGGTCATTTTCCACACTAGATTTTCATTTCCTATCACTCGGGGTGGGAAATGATGGGAAATGAAGGGTATGGGAGGGGGGTGAAGAGAGTAATTTGATGTGAAGAGGGAAAATGGGTCCTATGTGGCTTGTCCATAAGGGTGATTTTGTGTGGGGAGTTTTGTGTGTGGGGGGTTGTATGTGGGGGTGATTTTGTGTGTGTGTGGGGGTTGTGTGGGTGATTTTGTGTGTGTGTGTGTAGGGAGATTTTATATGTGTGTGTGGATATATGTATGTGTGTGTGTGTGTGTATAGGGAGATTTTGTGTGTGTGTTTATATGTATGTGTGTGTGTGTGTGTAGGGAGATTTTATATGTGTGTGTGTGTGTGTGTGTGTGTGTGTGTGTGTGTGTGTGTGTACAGGGAGATTTTGTGTGTGTTTATATGTATGTATGTATGTATGTATCTATGTGTGTGTGTGTGCGTGCGTGAGAGAGAGAGAGAGAGAGAGAGAGAGAGAGAGGAAATGAGAGATTGATAGAGGGGAATAGGGGAATACAAGAGAGAGAGAGAGAGGAAATGAGAGTGAAAGAGGGGAATAGGAGAGAGAGAGAGAGGAAATGAGAAAATGAGAGAGAGAGAGAGGGGAAATGAGAAAGTGAGAGAGGGGAATACGGCCTCATATCTATTAACTCTAAAACATCGCCCCCGGGGGGAATATAGGGACAGGGGGGAAATAAAAAAAAAATGAAAGAAAAAAAAAACAATATGTCTTTTGAAAGTGTTATACATAAAAAAAGGGGGTGCTGTAGGATTGAGTGTGTGTGTGTGTGTGTGTGTGTGTGTGTGTGTGTGTGTGTGTGTGTGTGTGTGTGTGTGTGTGTGTTAGGGAGAGAGAGTGAGAGAGATTGGTGGCAGTATACGGTGTGTGTGTGTGTGTATGTGTGTGTGTGTGTGTGTGTGTTAGAGAGAGAGAGTGACAGAGAGAGAGATTGATGGCAGTATAGGGTGTGTGTGTGTGTGTGAGAGAGAGAGAGAGAGAGAGAGAGAGAGATTGGTGGCAGTATACGGTGTGTGTGTGTGTGTGTGTGTGTGTGTGTGTGTGTGTGTGTGTGTGTGTCATAAGAGGTAGGAGGAATGAAGGAAGAAGGAAGAGAAATAGAGGAATTGGATTGTCTTTCTCCTTCCTCCTTACATTGCCCTCTCTCTCTCTCTCTCTCTCTCTCTCTCTCTCTCTCTCTCTCTCACACACACACACACACACACACACACACACACACACACACACACACACACACACACACACACACACACACACGCAATTACCAGTACCGCTAATATTGTGTTGACAGAAGGGGAGATAGAGAGAGAGAGAGAGTCCTTCAATACAGTATACCATTATTTCTCCCCCCCCTCTAATTACCTCATTACACCTGCCTTCGCCTTTGTAATTAGGTCATTTGAATACCTAGGCTGTCTTCTTCTTCTTCCTCCTGTCTCTCCCGTATGGTCTTTCCCCCCTTCCTTCCTCTTTCCCTTCCTCTCCCTGTCTTTCCTTCCTTCTCCCTGTCTTTCCCTCCCTCTCCCTGTCTTTCCCTCCCTCTCCCTGTCTTTCCCTCCCTCTCCCTTCTCTCCATTAGCTTTCCTTCCCCTCCCTCTCCCTTCTCTCCTTTAGTCTTTCCCCTCCCTCCTTCTACCTTCCTTCCCCTTCCTCTGTTCTCCCTTTCCCTCCTCCCTTCCTCCCTTTCCTTCCCTCCTCTCCTCCTCCTCTTTGCCACCCAGTCCATCTCGTCTCCTCTATATCTTTCCCTCTTTCTTATTTTTTCCTCTTGTGCTTTTTCCTCTCTCTCTCTCTCTCTCTCTCTCTCTCTCTCTCTCTCCTTCTTACCTTCCTCCCCCCTTTTTCCCCCTCTCCCTTTTCTCTCCCCCTTCATCTCCTTTCTTTCCTCTCCTTTCTTCTTCTCCCTCCCCTTTCCTTCCCCTTTCTCTCTTCCCTTTCCCCTCCATTTCTCCCCCATCTTCCCTCTCTTTCCTCCATCCCTCTAGTTCCTCCTCTTCCTCCTCCCCTCCTCTTCTTCCTCTTCCTCCTCCATTCACGTGTCGCTCCTCGCCTCCCTTCCTCCCTCCTCCTTTCCCTCCATACCTCCCTCCCTCCCTCATCCTTCCCCTCTACACCTCCTGCCTCCCCATAGCTGCCTACCCCCTTTCTGCCTAACCTTCCTGCCTAACACCCTCTTTACTGTCCCCCCCTCTTGCCTTCCTCTTCCTGTGTTCTAAATCCTGTCTGTTTCCCTACCTGCCTACCCCGCCCCCACACACTTCCTGCCTAACCATGCCTGCCTACCTGCCTACCTCGCCTGTTTCTACCCTTCCTGCCTATCCTTCCTGCTTACTGCCCATCTGCCTATCTTTCCTACCTACCACCCATCTGCCTACCCCTCCTACCTACCTTCCTACCTACCTTCTTCCTCCCTACCTTCCCTCTGCCTACCCCTCGTACCTACCACCCATCTACCTACCCCTTCCTGCCTACCCCTTCCTGCCTACCCCTCCTGCCTACCACCCCTCTGCCTACCCCTTCCTGCCTACCCCTCCTGCCTACCACCCTCTTTAGTGCCCCTTCCCCCCTGTTCACCTCCCCCCCTGTTCTTAATGAAGCATACAGGTGCCCCCCCCCCACACTTCCTCGTGGTCCATCTCTACACATCCCTCTACACACCACTACGCCCTTACACACACCAGGCTCCGTAGATTAAGGACGCTCCCTAACACCTCATTTTAAGCGATTTATTTTGCTTCCCACACCTTGCTTTCCTCTTCTGTGTTACGTAAATCCCTTCTAAGCGATTTATTTTGCTTACACCTTGCTTTCCCCTTCTGTGTTACGTCCATACGGTATTAACCAGCCATAGCCAAGAATAAATCGCTAAGGAAGTGGTGTTAGGGAGCTTCCTTAACCCGCGAGAATACGAACAAAGATCTGCTGTTTCTTCATCTCTCTCTCTGTCTCTCTCTCTCTCTCTCTCTCTCTCTCTCTCTCTCTCTCTCTCTCAAGAAAAATGGAAATAAATTGTAGTGATAAAAAAGCCAATGAGAGAGAGAGAGAGAGAGAGAGAGAGAGAGAGAGAGAGAGAGAGAGAGGAAAGAATATAAATGAAGGGAAGGAGGGAAGTAGAGGATGAGGAGAGAGAGAGAGAGAGAGGAAAGAATATAAATGAAGGGAAGGAGGGAAGCAGGGAGGATGAGGAGAGAGAGAGAGAGAGAGGAAGAGAGAGAGAGAGAGAGGAAAGAATATAAATGAAGGGAGAGAGGGAAGTAGGGAGGATGAGAGAGAGAGAGAGAGAGAGAGAGAGAGAGAGAGAGGAGAAAGGAAGAATATAAATGAAGGGAAAGAGGGAAGTAGAGGATGAGGAGAGAGAGAGAGAGAGAGGAAAGAATATAAATGAAGGGAAGGAGGGAAGTAGAGGATGAGAGAGAGAGAGAGAGAGAGAGAGAGTAAAACCTGTTAATCTACTCAGCGTCACACAAACAGAATAATAGATGGAAAAAACAAGAAAAAAAACAACACTTAGTCTTTCTCCGTCCTCCTTAATCCTCCTCTTCTTGGAGAAAAAGATCCCTGAGAATAATAAACCACCTCTTGTCTTTTGTGAAGGGAAAATATGTGTATAAAAATTAGTATATGTGAAATGGCGGGGGACAGGGCGACGTGGAGGCGGTTTGTTTGTGGCCACCCCTTACGGGATTAAGGCGTCTGGCAGTAGATAGATAGGTAGATAGATAGATAGATAGAATGGTTTTGGAATCATTACCAACCGCGATAGGGAAGCTGGTAGTGTGTGTGTGTGTGTGTGTGTGTGTGTGTGTGTGTGTGTGTGTGTGTGTGTGTGTGTGTGTGTGAAATCCCGAAGAGCGTGTAGGAGCATGCACCTCACTCACATCCTCTCGTATACCTCGCAACTGTGGCCCCCTAACACCTTTTCCTAAGCGATTTATTTTACTTACCGCGGTGTTAAGTCATCCTAGTATCACCGTAGCCTTTATAACGTGCTAAATTATGTTCACCACCAAAAATAAATCGCTAAGGAAGAGGTGCTACGTGAATACTGGCATTTGATATCAGCATGCAACATACCGTGATTTATGCAACATTGCGCAAAGTTTAATTGGTGTTAAATTCAGACCCTTATTTGTGATGCCGTAATTGCACTTACACACACACACACACACACACACACACACACACACACACACACACACACACACACATCCACCCATCCATCCATCCATCCATCCATACAGACACACACACACACTCTCTCTCTTTCTCTCTCTCTCTCTCTCTCTCTCTCTCTCTCTCTCTCACACACACACACACACACACACACACACACACACACACACACACACGCAAAAACAAACATAACTGCACAATAACAAACTTCCTTCAAACGGATAATGATCAAGAGGGAGAGAGGCGGCTGAGCGTGAGAGGAGAGGGAGAGAGATAATGAGGGAGAGGAGGGAGAGAGACAAAGGAGAGGGAGAG
>NC_136983.1:1572165-1577165 GCF_032717465.1 Coenobita brevimanus | reverse complement strand
CACATCAACACCACAACGCTCCTTCACTTCCTCATTTGTCTGTCTCTCCACGTAACTCCACATCCACATCCTCCACAACGCTCCTTCACTTCCTCATTTGTCTGTCTGTCTTTCCACGTAACTCCACATCCACATCCTCCACAACGCTCCTTCTCTTCCTCATTTGTCTCTCGCTCCACGTAACTCAACATCCACATCCTCCACAACGCCCCTTCACTTCCTCATTTGTCTGTCTCTCCACATAACCCCACATCCACATCAGCACCACAACGCTCCTTCTCTTCCTCATCTGTCTGTCTCTCCACGTAACTCCACATCCACATCCTCCACAACGCTCCTTCACTTCCTCATCTGTCTGTCTCTCCACGTAACTCCACATCCACGTCAACACAACAACGCTCCTTCACGTCCGCATCCACAACACCACAACGCTTCACTTCCTCATCTCTCTCTCTCTCTCTCTCTCTCTCTCTCTCTCCACATGCTTCCTTCATGTAATTCATTGTTTTTTCTTGATATTCTGACAAACGTGAAGTCATGGATGTTGGTGATGGTATTTGACGTAGAATAAACATTACATGGCAACTCTGGCCTCAAGCATCACGTGACTTGCGATGTGCCAAATCTACGAGCACGGAAGCACGTAACTCATTCTCCTAGCCACGTAAATACCACTGCACGTCATTAAATTACGTGATATTAACTTTGGGGTGAATTACGGGGATAGAAGTGAATATTTAAGCAGCCTGAGAGAGATTTTGGAAAAGAGATTAATCGGGGAAACGCGAGATTTGGCACCACCGCTCCTCCATCCTCCGCCTGCACTGTTGCCAAATGTACTGAGTTAGAGCCTCGTAATATGTTTTTGCAATAACGTGAATGTGATTGAGTATCGTCATTTACAAGTACATTTAACCCAGTAGGATACCCCAATCAATTAAAGGGTAATTGGCTGCGTGATGGTCGTTAAGGATGCTCAATGATGCGGAAGTAGGCAAGATATGACACACCGCTCCTCTCGCCGGCTCTCTCCCTCACTTATGCCTCGCTAGTGACGTTGTTGAGATGGTGCGTGTGATTTCCTTCGTTTTTTCGTCATTTCTCCCGTCATTGCCAACTACCCAACTACTCCAGGGGGTGATTGGTGCCCTTAACGATCCTGGAACCTCTGGAAGATGGCGAATTGGCTGGAAATAAGGTGAGTGGATGGTTTTTTGAGTGTTTTAAGAGGAGACGCGTGGAAAGTGCTTTGTCTGCTCCGTAGATGACCACGTGGTGCAAAATCCAGTACATTGGCGTCATTATTATTATTATTATTATTATTATTATTATTATTTATTATTATTATTATTATTTCGACGATTTTATTCAGCTGAGGAAAGATATGTCATGCTATCTCATACTTCCTCTTACTCTTCCCTCTTCCTCATACTTATACTCCCTCTTACCCACTCATACTCCCTCTTACCCACTCATACTCCCTCTTACCCACTCATACTCCCTCTTACCCACTCATACTCCCTCTTACCCACTCATACTCCCTCTTACCCACTCATACTCCCTCTTACCCACTCATACTCCCTCTTACCCACTCATACTCCCTCTTACCCACTCATACTCCCTCCTACCCACTCATACTCCCTCCTACCCACTCATACTCCCTCATACCCACTCATACTCCCTCATACCCACTCATACTCCCTCTTACCCACTCATACTCCCTCTTACCCACTCATACTCCCTCTTACCCACTCATACTCCCTCATACCCACTCATACTCCCTCATACCCACTCATACTCCCTCTTACCCACTCATACTCCCTCTTACCCACTCATACTCCCTCTTACCCACTCATACTCCCTCTTACCCACTCATACTCCCTCTTACCCACTCTTACTCTTACCCACTCTTACTCCATCTTACCCACTCTTACTCCATCTTACCCACTCATACTTCCTCTTACCCACTCATACTCCCTCTTACCCACTCATACTCCCTCTTACCCACTCATACTCCCTCTTACCCACTCATACTTCGTCTTACTCGTACTCCCTCATACCCACTCATACTCCCTCTTACCCACTCATACTCCCTCTTACCCACTCATACTCCCTCTTACCCACTCATACTCCCTCTTACCCACTCATACTCCCTCTTACTCATATTCTTACCCACTCATACTCCCTCTTACCCACTCATACTCCCTCTTACCCACTCATACTCCCTCTTACCCACTCATACTCCCTCTTACCCACTTATACTCCCTCTTACCCACTTATACTCCCTCTTACCCACTTATACTCCCTCTTACCCACTTATACTCCCTCTTACCCACTCATACTCCCTCTTACCCACTTATACTCCGTCTTACCTACTCATACTCCCTTTTACTCATACTCCCTTTTACTCATACTCCCTCTTACCCACTCATACTCCCTCTTACTTATCCTCCCTCTTACTCATACTCCCTCTTACCCACTCATACTCCCTCTTACTCATACTCTTACCCACTCATACTCCCTCTTACTCATACTCTTACCCACTCATACTCCCTCTTACCCACTCATACTCCCTCTTACCCACTCATACTCCCTCTTACTCCCTCTTTCTATCCTTGTTTTTAACTCTCTCTCTCTCTCTCTCTCTCTCTCTCAGGTCATTTCTATTCTGGTCTTCCACTTCTCGTGCACAGCTCTCTCTCCCACTCTCTCACTTTCTCTCACTTTTACCTGTCCTCACTCTCACCTTTTTCTTTCTCCTGTTTCCCTGTCTCTTTTGCTTTTAGGATTCTCTCTCTCTCTCTCTCTCTCTCTCTCTCTCTCTCTCTCTCTCTCTCTCTCTCTCTCTCTCTCTCTCTCTCTCTCTCTCTCATACCAATTACTACGTCTGTCTGTCTCTCTCTCTCTCATACCAATTACTACGTCTGTTATTACAACGCATCTCCCTCCCCCTCCTCCCCTTCCCTCCCCCTCCTCCCCCTTCTCTCCCCCTCCTCCCCCTTCTCTCCCCCTCCTCCCCCTTCTCTCCCTCCTCTCCCCCCCTTCTCTCCCTCCCCTCCCCCCCTTCTCTCCCTCCCCTCCCCCTTCTCTCCCTCCTCTCCCCCTTCTCTCCCTCCTCTCCCCCTTCTCTCCCTCCTCTCCCCCTTCTCTCCCCCTTCTCTCCCTCCTCTCCCCCTTCTCTCCCTCCTCTCCCTCTCCCCCTCCCCTCTCCTCCTCGTCCTCTTTCTTCCATCCCTCCCACTACCCCTTTCCTCCAGCCTCTCTCTCTCTCTCTCTCTCTCTCTCTCTCTCTCTCTCTCTCTCTCTCTCCAATAACCGTTTTTCATTACATCAGTTTCATGTACTCAAATCAGCCTATGACTCTTCCCTCTCCCCCTTCCCCTCCCCCTTTCCCTTTTCCCCCTCTCTTTCCCCCCCTCCTTTCCCTTTTCCCCCCTCTCTCCTCCCTCCTCCCTCTTTCCCTTTTCCCCCCTCTCTCCCTTTTCCCCCCTCTCTCCCTTTTCCCCCATCTCTCCCTTTCCCCCCTCTTTCCCTTTTCCCCTCCCTCTTTCCCTTTTCCCCTCCCTCTTTCCCTTTTCCCCTTCTCTCTCCCCCTCCTCCCTTCCCCCATTTCTAACTTCCCTTCCCTTCCCTCCTTTCCCCCTCCATCTCACCCCTTTCTTCCCTTCTCAGCCTCCTCCTCTCTTTTCTTCTCTCTACCTCCTCCCCTCATCCCTCCCCCTTCTCACCACCTTCTTCCCCCTCTTTCCTCCCCCTTCTCACTACCTCCCTCCCCCTTCTCACTACCTCCTCCCCTTCCCTCCCCCCCCTCTCCCTGCTTTGCTCGTGCCTCTCCCTCTCATTATCTCTTTCCCCCTTTCCTCTCCCTCTCATTATCTCTTTCCCCCTTTCCTCTCCCTCTCACTGCCTTCTCCCCCTTTCCTCCCCCTCTCTATGATCTCCCTCTTTCCCTCTTCCCCTCCTCTCTCTCTCTCTCTCTCTCTCTCTCTCTCTCTCTCCTTCCTCTACCCCCTTCCTTCTTCCCCTTCTCTCCCCCCTCTTGTATTTCTCCCCCTCCCTACCTCCCATTCCCTCTCCCCCGGGTCCTTTCTCCATCTTCTCTCCACTTCTTTCCTCTCTTCACTGTCCTCCTCTTTCCTTCTTCCCCCTCTGTTCCCCTCTGTCTTCTCCCCCTCCCTCCCTCTCCCACTCTCTTCCCCCCCTCCTTCCCTCCTCCTTCCTCTCCTCCTCCTCCTTCCATCCCTCTCCCACTCGCTTCCTCCTCTATCCCTCCTCTATCCCTCCTCTTCCCTCTCCTCCTTCCTCCCCTCTCCTTCTCCCCTCTCCCCCTCCCTTCCCCCTCCCTCTCCCCCTCTTTACTCTAAATTGACCTAATATTTCCATCCCTCCAATTTCGTTCCTGAGTTCTGACAACAGACGTACACTAGAATATAATGCTAGTCACGAAGAAGTGCCCTGGGAAGGATGTAGAGCCGTAGCCCTTGTCTTACTCTGAACGACGTGAAAATTAAACTAGCAAGGGACGGAAATCTTGGCCAAGTTGAGATGAAAGGAGTATAGATTTTTATAATGGAAAGAACTGCATTATTATTATTATTATTATTTTTATGTACAGGAGATTGTGGACTAAACTAATTACTTATTTTTATTTATTATTTATCTACCTGTCTACCTGTCTATCTATCTGTCTGTCTGTCTGTCATTGAGGAAGGACCTATATTAATTTCCATTTATTTCTGACTTTTCTTTACAAATTATTTCGTTACAAATTTATTTATTATTATTATTACTATTATTATTATTATTATTATTATTATTATTAATTTTATTTTTATAATTATTAATGATTATTATTATTATTATTATTATTATTATTACTGTTATTATTGTTATTATTATTATTATTATCATCGTTATCATTATCATTACTGTTATTATTATTATTATTATTATTACTGTTATTATTGTTATTATTATTATTATCATTACTGTTATTATTA
>NC_136983.1:1567165-1569665 GCF_032717465.1 Coenobita brevimanus | reverse complement strand
AGAGGAGGAATGAGAGGAAGTGAGAGGGAAAGAGGAAAATAACAAAGGAAAGAGGAATAAAGAGGGGAAAGAGGGAGAGGAAATACGAATGAGAGAGAAGTGGGGAGGGAAGGAGAGGTATGAGAGGCGGAGGAATGAGGAGAGAGAGAGAGAGGGAAACGAGAGCACACACACACACACACACACACACACACACACACACACACACACACACACACACACACACACACACACACACAACCTCCCCCCCACATACACACCTCCCCTTCCCCACACCCGCACCCCTCCCCATCCCCTCACACCCCCACCCCTCCCCCCTCCCCTTCCCTACACACATACACCCACCCGCACCCCTCCCCCAACCCCCTCAGATAAGTAACACAAACGCGATATTTCCGGACCAAAGCAAGCCTCCTCGTAGCCATTACCACACACACTACCTGAAGGCCAATTATCTCAACTACGGGGCTCTGTATAAATCACCCCTCCAGCCTACCTCATTTGCCACACCACCACACACAATTACGTAAGCCGGAAAAACGGGCCGAAGCGGGGGAGAGTTTACGGGTTGCGTTGGGGAGATGCCACCACGCTCTCTCTCGGTCCCCCCCCCTCTCTCTCTCTCTCTCTCTCTCTCTCTCGCGTGTGTGTGTGTATGTGTAATAATAAACGGATTATTATTATTTTATTATTATTACCGGTATCATTATTATTATTATTATTATCATTATTATTATTATTATTATTATTATTATTATTATTATTATTATAGAAGTTGTAGGAGGAACACTCTCTCCTGTGTCGTTTGTCATTCCAAGTTTTTCAGCGTAATTACCTTTCACAATCTTAGTTACCTCATTAGTACCTGACACACCTGGTAATGACCCTAAGAGATGAAATAATTAGCCTTAATGATGGTAATTAGGGAGAGAGATAGCCATGGTGTTTTATTGAGACAGACAGACAGACAGACAGACAGACAGACAGACACACACACACACACACACACACACACACACACACACAGACTGACAGAGAGAGAGGGAGAGACACACACACACAGACTGACAGAGAGAGAGACACACACACACACACACACACACACACACACACAGACTGACAGAGAGAGAGTGAGAGAGAGACACACACACACACACACACACACACACACTCCCAAGAGCTGTGTGGAAATGCATCAGTGTTTGTTTTGGTTAGATGTGGTGTTTGTGTGTTTGTTTCTTGCTTGTTTTTGTTACATGCGAAAAATTTGATGTTCTTATATATATTTTTTTTTAATGTAAAATTGAAAGATCATTTTTCTTACGTGGTATGTGTTTGTTTGTGAGATGTGAAGAAATGAAGATTGTATTGACTTTGCATTCTCTCTCTCTCTCTCTCTCTCTCTCTCTCTCTCTCTCTCTCTCTCTCTCTCTCTCTCTCTCTCTCTCTCTGCTATAAATAACAAAGAACGCTAACATATATCTTCAACTATTGCTACGCTCCCTACAAAACTCTCTCTCTCTCTCTCTCTCTCTCTCTCTCTCTGCTATAAATAACAAAGAACGCTAACATATATCTTCAACTATTGCTACGTTCCCTAGAAAACTCTCTCTCTCTCTCTCTCTCTCTCTCTCTCTCTCTCTCTCTCTCTCTCATGTATTATATAAGGATGAAGTTTTTTTGTGTGTGTTTTATGGTTTTGGCAGCTGTGTGTGAGAGACCTCCAAGATATTGTACACACACACACACACACACACACACACACACACACACACACACACACACACACACACACACACACAGATAGAGAGAGAGAGAGAGAGAAACACACACACACACACACACACACACACACACACAGAAAGAGAGAGAGAGAGAGAAACACACACACACACACACACACACACACACACACACACACACACACACACACACACACACACACAATCAGAGTGAAAGATCAGGAGTGTGAGAATAAACATTGGCACTGAGATGGTGGACATTGATGGGCACATAGGCAGGGAAAGTATCGGTGGAAAATACCAGGTGTGTGTGTGTGTGTGTGTGTGAGAGAGAGAGAGAGAGAGAGAGAGAGAGAGAGAGAGAGAGTTTAGCTACTTACATATGCCCGACATTGATAGAGAGAGAGAGAGAGAGAGAGAGAGAGTTTAGCTACTTACATATGCGCAGATAGACATTGATAGAGAGAGAGAGAGAGAGAGAGAGAATTTTATCACCTGCCTCACCACCTTCTTTCTTTCACCTTCTCAATTACACATCATATATATATATAAATTTTTTTTCCTTTGGTCCCCCCCCCAGCCTCGTCCCTCACATTGTATCATTTTTTTTTTTTTATATATGGAACTCGTATTTCATTTTTCGTTTTTCGTTATCTGCCTTTCCATTATTATTATTATTATTATTATTATTATTATTATTATTATTATTATTATTATTATTATTATTTTGGTTTTCCTTGTACCATTTTTTTTTTTTG
>NC_136983.1:1557165-1559665 GCF_032717465.1 Coenobita brevimanus | reverse complement strand
AGCTGCCATTGACTGCCCAGTTGGTTCAGATGGTCATTTTTAACCACCTAAATATCTTACCTTGGCGATAGATAGAAGGCTTAGATAGATAGATGGATAGAAGGAAACGGAGAGAGAGAGAGAGAGAGAAAGGGTCTATTGTGTGTGTGTGTGTCTATCTGTCTGTCTGTCTGTCTTTTCTGTGTGTGTGTGTGTGTGTGTGTGTGTGTGTGTGAGAGAGAGAGAGAGAGAGAGAGGGTCTATGTGTGTGTGTGTGTGTGTGTGTGTGTGTGTGAGAGAGAGAGAGAGAGGGGTCTATTGTGTGTGTGTGTGTGTGTGTGTGTGTGTGTGTGTGTGTGTGTGTCTATCTGTCTGTCTGTCTGTCTTTTCTGTGTGTGTGTGTGTGTGTGTGTGTGTGTGTGTGTCTTAAAAATATAATTCTGTACACAACTACACAGATAGTAACAAGAAAGCTTACCCATTCTCTCTCTCTCTCTCTCTCTCTCTCTCTCTCTCTCTCTCTCTCTCTCTCTCTCTCTCTCTCTCATGGCCCTATTACCCTTCCACCAACTTCCCTTGGAGTCCATTAAGAGAGAGAGAGAGAGAGAGAAATGTATGGTAATGCGGTGCAGGGTCTTTGTCTCTTGTCTCTCTCTTCTCTTAAGTCTCTCTCTTTCTTCTCTTAAGTCTCTCTTTCTTCTCTTAAGTCTCTCTCTCTTCTCTTAAGTCTCTCTCTCTCTTCTCTTAAGTCTCTCTCTCTCTTCTCTTAAGTCTCTCTCTCTCTTCTCTTAAGTCTCTCTTTCTTCTCTTAAGTCTCTCTCTTTCTCTTAAGTCTCTCTCTTCTCTTAAGTCTCTCTCTCTCTTCTCTTAAGTCTCTCTCTTCTCTTAAGTCTCTCTCTCTCTCCTCTTAAGTCTCTCTCTTTCTCTTAAGTCTCTCTCTTTCTCTTAAGTCTCTCTCTTCTCTTAAGTCTCTCTCTTTCTTCTCTTAAGTCTCTCTCTTTCTTCTCTTAAGTCTCTCTCTTTCTCTTAAGTCTCTCTTTCTCTTAAGTCTCTCTCTCTTCTCTTAAGTCTCTCTCTCTTCTCTTAAGTCTCTCTTTCTTCTCTTAAGTCTCTCTCTCTTCTCTTAAGTCTCTCTTTCTTCTCTTAAGTCTCTCTTTCTTCTCTTAAGTCTCTCTCTTCTCTTAAGTCTCTCTTCTCTTAAGTCTCTCTCTCGTCTCTTAAGTCTCTCCTCTTAAGTCTCTCTCTTTCTTCTCTTAAGTCTCTCTTTCTTCTCTTAAGTCTCTCTTTCTTCTCAAGTCTCTCTTTCTTCTCTTAAGTCTCTCTCTCTTCTCTTAAGTCTCTCTTTCTTCTCTTAAGTCTCTCTTTCTTCTCTTAAGTCTCTCTCTTCTCTTAAGTCTCTCTCTTTCTTCTCTTAAGTCTCTCTCTCTCTTCTCTTAAGTCTTTCTCTCTCTCTTCTCTTAAGTCTCTCTCTTCTCTTAAGTCTCTCTCTCTCTCTTCTCTTAAGTCTCTCTCTTCTCTTAAGTCTCTCTCTCTTAAGTCTCTCTCTTCTCTTAAGTCTCTCTCTTAAGTCTCTCTCTTCTCTTAAGTCTCTCTCTTCTCTTAAGTCTCTCTCTTTCTTCTCTTAAGTCTCTCTCTTCTCTTAAGTCTCTCTCTCTTAAGTCTCTCTCTTTCTTCTCTTAAGTCTCTCTCTTCTCTTAAGTCTCTCTCTCTTAAGTCTCTCTCTTCTATTAAGTCTCTCTCTTCTCTTAAGTCTCTCTCTTTCTTCTCTTAAGTCTCTCTCTTCTCTTAAGTCTCTCTCTCTTAAGTCTCTCTCTTTCTTCTCTTAAGTCTCTCTCTTCTCTTAAGTCTCTCTCTCTTAAGTCTCTCTCTTCTATTAAGTCTCTCTCTTCTCTTAAGTCTCTCTTTCTTCTCTTAAGTCTCTTTCTTCTCTTAAGTCTCTTTCTTCTCTTAAGTCTCTCTCTCTTAAGTCTCTCTCTTCTATTAAGTCTCTCTCTTCTCTTAAGTCTCTCTCTTTCTTCTCTTAAGTCTCTTTCTTCTCTTAAGTCTCTCTCTCTTAAGTCTCTCTCTCTTAAGTCTCTCTCTTCTATTAAGTCTCTCTCTTCTCTTAAGTCTCTCTCTTCTCTTAAGTCTCTCTCTTTCTTCTCTTAAGTCTCTTTCTTCTCTTAAGTCTCTCTCTCTTAAGTCTCTCTCTCTTAAGTCTCTCTCTTCTATTAAGTCTCTCTCTCTTAAGTCTCTCTCTTCTATTAAGTCTCTCTCTTCTCTTAAGTCTCTCTCTTTCTTCTCTTAAGTCTCTTTCTTCTCTTAAGTCTCTCTCTCTTAAGTCTCTCTCTCTTAAGTCTCTCTCTTCTATTAAGTCTCTTCTCTTAAGTCTCTCTCTTTCTTCTCTTAAGTCTCTTTCTTCTCTTAAGTCTCTCTCTCTTAAGTCTCTCTCTCTTAAGTCTCTCTCTCTTAAGTCTCTCTCTTCTATTAAGTCTCTCTCTTCTCTTAAGTCTCTCTCTTTCTTCTCTTAAGTCTCTTTCTT
>NC_136983.1:1544665-1552165 GCF_032717465.1 Coenobita brevimanus | reverse complement strand
AGAGAGAGAGAGGGAGAGAGAGAGAGATTTAGAAGGAAGAGGATGAACATAAATAATTGGAAGCTTGTGGAGAGAGGAGGAGGAGGAGGAGGAGGGAAGAAGGAGGAGGAAGGGAAGAGGAGGAGGAAGAGGTTAATTGAGGAGGAATAAGAAGAAAAATGGGAAGTTTGGCGGAGGAGGAGGAGGAGGAGGAGGAGAAGGAAGAGAAGGATTGGAGATTGTGGTGGGGAGGAGGAAGATAAAGGAAGGTAGAAGAAGAGGAGGAGGAGGAAGAAAGAGGAGGAGGAGGCGTGGAGAGGAAGGAAATGAAGGAGGAGGGAGGAAAGACTAAGGAGGAGGAGGAGGAGGAGATGATGATGGAGGGGGGAGAGTATAATGGAGATGAGAGGAGGGAAAGAAAAACGAGGAGGGGGGAGGAAAGATGAGAGAGAGAGAGAGAGAGGATAAAGACACGGATAAATGATGAGACGCAAATCATCATCATCATCGTCATCACTCACCAGCACCCACCAAACCCACCACCACCCCCACCCACCCACTCCCCCACCCCCGAGAGAGAGAGAGAGAGAGAGACTGACGAATAACAAGAAGCAAATTATCATCATCATCATCTACCACCACCCACACCATCACCCCCCCACCCCCCACCCTCCAGACCATCTCAAAACAACCCTATTCGGCGCCATGTAAGTCTTCGGCTCTTGATATACGGAGCCGAAGGAGGTTTCTCTTCGAACCCTCCTAAAACTTTGTATACCGATCACCCGAAAGGAGGAAGTTTAAGTGGCGAGAGAGAGGGAGAGAGAGAGGGAGGGGGGGGGATATAGGATGGATGTTCTGTTGAGAGGGAAAGAGAGGGAGTTCTGTGTGTGTGTGTGTGTGTGTGTGTGTGTGTGTGTGTGTGTGTGTGTTTTGATAAGTATATTTACGTGGGGAAGGAACTGGAGAAACAGGAAGGCTGGGGGAGGAGGGGGGAGGGGGAGGGGAGGGAGAAGAAGGCTGGGGACGGAGGGGGATGGGGAGGGAGAAGAAGGCTGGGAGAGGGGAGGGAGAGGAAGGCTGGGGAGGAGGGGGAGGAAGGGGGGAGGGAGGGGAAGAAACAGAGGGGGAGGGAAGGGAGAGAAAAAGTTGGGAAGGGAGGAGGAAGTTGAGAAAGAAGGGAGTTGTATGGATTGGTGAGGGAGGGAGAGAAGGGGGAGGGAGGAGGAGGAGAGGATGGGTGATTGGAAGAGGTGTGAGGAGAGGCATGGTGTGGTGTGGTGTGGTGTGGTAGTGCATGGTGTGGTGTTGTGTGGTGTGGTGTGGTAGTGTAGTGTGATGGTATGGTGTGGTGGTGTGATGGAGTGGTGAGGCGATATAAGGGACAGTGCAGTGATGAGTGATGTGGTGGTGTGGTGTGGTGTGGTGTGGTGATGTATGATGGTGGTGTGGTGAATCTTATATGGTGGTGAAAATTGGTAAGAAGTAGCGCATAAAGGAGAGGTGTGGTGTGGCGAGATGTGGTGTGGTGAAAGTGTGGTGAGAAATGGGGTGGTGAGGGGAGGGAAGAAAGGGGAGAGGTTGCTATGGTAACGCGCTTCGCAAACTTCTGATAAAGGCTGTATTGAAAAGGAATATAGACGGGACTGGAACTTTTGTCACGGCCCGCGTAGAGAGAAAGAGAGAGAGAGAGAGAGAGAGAGAGAGAGATAGGCAAGGAAGAATTTAGGTAGAAAGGGAACGGATGGATAGAGAGAGAGAAAGAGAGAGAGAGAGAATGACCCCCCCAAAATCTGTCCATAACGAAAACAGTAAGATAGATATATATTTCCAAAGTCTTAAAATAGATATTAAATAAAACCACTTAACCTCAAAATAAAGAATTATAAAAGGCGGTGAAATGGCGGGGGACGGGGCAACGTGGAGGCGATTTGTTTGTGGCCACCCCTTTATGGGATTGAGGCGCCTGGCAATAGATAGATCGAATAGACAGTGTATTCTCTCTCTCCTGGCGCTGATAACACCTCTCCTTATCACTCCTTATCGCTCCCAGGCCCCCGGCGGGTCCCTCCCATCACCCCATCGAAATTAAAACTATTGAATAATGTACAGATATATATGAAAAAAATCCCTTGAATTTTTTTTTTTTTGGGGGGGGGCAATTTTTTTCAATTAATTTTTTTTATGGTAATTTTTTTTCATGGTAATTTTTTTTTATGGTATTTTTTTTTCATGGTAATTTTTTTTTCATGGTAATTTTTTTTTCATGGTAATTTTTTTTTATGGTATTTTTTTTTCATGGTAATTTTTTTTTATGGTAATTTTTTTTATGGTATTTTTTTTTTATGGTAATTTTTTTTTCATGGTAATTTTTTTCATGGTAATTTTTTTTTTCATGGTAATTTTTTTTTTTCATGGTAATTTTTTTTTCATGGTAATTTTTTTTCATGGTAATTTTTTTTCATGGTAATTTTTTTTTTCATGGTATTTTTTTTTTCATGGTAATTTTTTTTCATGGTAATTTTTTTTGTCATGGTAATTTTTTTTTTTTCATGGTAATTTTTTTTTTATGGTAATTTTTTTTTTCATGGTAATTTTTTTTTATGGTAATTTTTTTTTATGGTAATTTTTTTTCATGGTAATTTTTTTTTTCGTGGTAATTTTTTTTTTCATGGTAACTTTTTTTTCATGGTTATTTTTTTTCATGGTAATTTTTTTTTATGGTAATTTTTTTTCCATGGTAATTTTTTTTTCATGGTAATTTTTTTTTATGGTATTTTTTTTTTCATGGTAATTTTTTTTTCATGGTAATTTTTTTTATGGTAATTTTTTTTATGGTAATTTTTTTTATGGTAATTTTTTTTTCATGGTAATTTTTTTTTCATGGTAATTTTTTTTTCCATGGTAATTTTTTTTTCATGGTAATTTTTTTTTTCATGGTAATTTTTTTTTATGGTAATTTTTTTTATGGTAATTTTTTTTTTATGGTAATTTTTTTTATGGTAATTTTTTTTTTTTTCGTGTTGGTATTTTCTGTAAGTTTTTTGAGTTGGTAATTTTTTCTTTTTTTTCGTGTTGTTATTTTTTATATATATTTTTTTTTTTTGGGTGTGCTGGCGGTTTTTATCAGTTTATATTTTTTGTATATGGGCAGTTTTTTCGTCAGCTTTTTTCGTATTGGCAGATATATCGCCTTTTTTTTTTTTTTGGTAGTTTTTTCCATTTCTTTTTCGTGGTGATTTTTCTCTGATTTTATTTTTTGGGATTAATTTTTTCCCTGTTTTTTTTTTGTATAATTTTTTCTTGTGTTTTTTTTTTTCGTTTTTTTTTTCTTGATATTGGTAGTTTTTTTTTTTTCCTTCAGTTTTTTTTTGGTGTTGGTGATTTTTTTTCAATATATATATTTTTTTTTGTATTTGCAATTTTTTAAAAACATTTCTAGTACTTGACTTTTTTTTTTTTTTTAATTTTTATGGATAATTTTTTCTTCTACCACGTGGTCTCTCTCTCTCTCTCTCTTTCTCTGTGTGTGTGTGTGTGTGTGTGTGTGTGTGTGTGTGTGTGTGTTTTACGAGACCCCAGGCTGTGTAGGTCAGTCTCTCTCTCTCTCTCTCTCTCTCTCTCTCTCTCTATTAATTTTATACGTGAGCGACCTCAATGTTTTAGTCGTTCCTGGTGGGTCGTATGAGAGAGAGAGAGAGAGAGAGGAAAAAGAATGGTTGCTTAGTAAATAGATAACACAGATAGATCGATAGATAGATTGATCGGTTGAGAGAGAGAGAGGCAGCTGAAAAAGATTATTTGTCAACTAGAAAATAGACAGGTAGATAGATATACATACATATACATACACATACATACACATACACATACATACATACATACATATACATATACCGTACGTACATGTAGGTATAAATGTATGTTTGTAACCCGTGTATGTATGTTCAGCGCATGTATATGAATCTCTCTCTCTCTCTCTCTCTCCTTTCCTACCTCTCCCTCCTCCTCCTCCTCCTCCTCCTCCTCCTCCTCCTCCTCCTCCTCTTCCTCGCTTTTCTCGCTCCTTTTCAGTACCTCCTTCCCTCCTACCTCCTGTTTCCCCCCGTCTCTTCCTTCAACCCTTCCTTCCTTCCCTCTCCTTCCTTCCTTCCTTCCTTCCTTCCTTCTCCCTTCCTTCCCTTCCTCCCCCTTTCTGCCCCTCATTCCATCATTCCTTCCATCCTCCTCTCCTTCCTCCCTCCCTCTCTCTCTCGCTCCCTCTCTCTCTCGCTCCCTTCCTCCCTCCCTCTTTCCATCTGTTTCTTCCACTCCTTTGATCCCTTCAGAACTTTCCCTCCCTCCCTCCCTCACTCTCTCTCTCTCTCTCTCTCTCTCTCTCTCTCTCTCTCTCTCATATCCTTGTCTTGAACTGTCTTGAAAGGTCCAATAGGTTTCTTGTTATTTTCTTTACTCCTTCCCTCCTTCCTTCCTTCCTTTCCCTCCTTCCTTCCTTCCATCTTTCCTTCTTTCCTTTATTCCTTCCTTCCTTTCCATTCCTTTCCTTTCCTCCTCCTCCTTCCTTCTATCCTTCCTTCCTTCCTTTCTTCATCCAACCATCTCTCTCAGTGACTTCTTCTTATGTCTCCCTCCCTCCTCCTTCCCTCCCTCCCCTCCCTCCCCTCCCTCCTCCCCTCCCTCCAGCCGTTTCTTCCACTTCCCTGATCTCCCCAAAACTTTACTCCCCTTCCGTCCGCCATATAACAAGCGACCTTTCTTCACAGACTGCATACCCCCCCTCCCCCTTCCCCTCCCCTTTCCCTCCTCCCCTTTCTCCCCTCCTCTTCCCTCTTTCTCCCCTTCCTTTCCTGTCTCCCCCTCTTCTCTTCCTCCTTTCCCCTCTCCCTCCTCTCCCCCTTCCCCTCCCTCCTCTCCCTTTCTCCCTTTCCCCCTTCCCTCTTTCTCCCCTCCCCCCTCCCCCTTCGCCCGTTCTCCCCTGTTACCCCCTCTCCCAATCTCCCCCCGTAACCTCCTCTCCCTCCCCCTTTCCCGTCTCCCTCCTCCCCCCTTTCTCCCCCATTACGCCCTCTCGCTTTCCCCCCCCTGTAACCTCCTCCCCCTCTCCCCTACCCCATCCCCTCTTCCCTCTCCCCCCTCTTTTCCTCCCCTCACGGTTATTTGACTCCGCTTTCTTCCCACTTTGTCCGCCAGTCTGGTCGGCATCGTTTTCCATAGTATTGTTTATTGAATGTGTTTTTTTTGGTAATATTTCGCTTTTTGTGTTTTTTCTCTCCTATTATTTCCTTTTGTTTGTTTTTTTATTTTCGTTGTTTCTCTTGTATTTTGATTTTTTGTCTTTATTTCCATTATTTTTTGTCTTAGTTCCATTATTTTTTGTCTTAGTTCCATTATTTTTTGTCTTAGTTCCATTATTTTTTGTCTTAGTTCCATTATTTTTTGTCTTAGTTCCATTATTTTTTTGTCTTAGTTCCATTATTTTTTTGTCTTTATTTCCATTATTTTTTGTCTTAGTTCCATTATTTTTTGTCTTTATTTCCATTATTTTTTGTCTTTATTTCCATTATTTTTTTGTCTTTAGTTCCATTATTTTTTGTCTTAGTTCCATTATTTTTTGTCTTAGTTCCATTATTTTTTGTCTTAGTTCCATTATTTTTTGTCTTTATTTCCATTATTTTTTGTCTTAGTTCCATTATTTTTTTGTCTTAGTTCCATTATTTTTTTTGTCTTTATTTCCATTATTTTTTGTCTTAGTTCCATTATTTTTTTGTCTTTAGTTCCATTATTTTTTTGTCTTTATTTCCATTATTTTTTTGTCTTAGTTCCATTATTTTTTTTGTCTTAGTTCCATTATTTTTTTTGTCTTAGTTCCATTATTTTTTGTCTTTAGTTCCATTATTTTTTGTCTTTAGTTCCATTATTTTTTTTTGTCTTAGTTCCATTATTTTTTGTCTTAGTTCCATTATTTTTTTGTCTTTAGTTCCATTATTTTTTTGTCTTAGTTCCATTATTATTTCCACACCTTTTTTTATATCCCTGTATTTTATCGTTTTTTTTTTTTCATTTTTGATTTATCTTTCATAATTATTTTTTATCGTCTATTATTTCCTCTCATTTGTCTTTTATTTTCCTCCATTTAATTTCTCGTTTATTCTTACGTATGATTTTTTTCCATTAATTTTTTTTTTTTTCTCCCATTTTTTATTTTTCGTTTTTTTTTTCATTTATTTTTTTCCATTAATTTTTTTTTTTTTCCTCCCATTTTTTATTTTTCGTATATTTTTTTCAATTATTTTTTTCAATTATTTTTTTTTTTCCTCCCATTTTTTATTTTTCGTTTATTTTTTTCAATTATTTTTTTCCATTAATTTTTTTTTTTTTTACAATTATTTTTTTTTTTTCGTTGATTTTTTCTTTCTCACTTTTTTTCAATGATTTTTTCTTTCAAATTTTTTTTTTTTTAATTATTTTTTTCATTTTTTCGCTTTTTTTCAATGGTGTTTTTCTCCGTTTTTCGTTTGTAATTTATTTTTGTTTTTTTTCGCATTGATTTTTTGTCATTTCCTGTTATTTTTTGTTATTCTCTTTTTTTTTTTTCGTTTGGCCATGTGGAGAGGATGAGAACGAGAGACTGACTAGGAGAGTGTAGGCTATGTGGCTCATTCTTGGTATTCCTCTCCCCCCCCTCCTCTCTCCCCCCCCCTCTGCCTTAGTTACCTTCACTCTCCTAGTTAGTATCCAGTCATTTTCTCTCTCTCTCTCTCTCTCTCTCTCTCTCTCTCTCTCTCTCTCTCTCTCCCCTTTCTTAATTTTCTCCCTCTTCCTCCTCCTCCTCCTCCTCCTCCTCCCCCCTCTTCCTCCCCCCTACAGTCTCTCTCCCTCTCTGATGCGTAGTAGGCCAACTCTCTCTCTCTCTCTCTCTCTCTCTCTCTCTCTCTCTCTCTCTCTCTCTCTCTCTCTCTCTCTCTCTCGCCTTCCCCTGCCTCCTGTGAGTGGTGTACACAGACAGCTTCAGTAAACATATATACTTCCCACTGTGGCTTTCCTTCCTCTTGCTCTTTCCTCCTCTTCCTCTTTCCTCCTCTTTGTCCTCCTCTACCTCCTCCCTATTCCTCCTCCTCCTCCTCTTTCTCACCTCGTCTTTTTGCTCTCTTCTCTTCCTCTTTCCTCTTTTCCTTTCATTTTTCTCCTCTTCCTTCTTTCCTACTCTCCTCTTCCTCTTCCTTTTTCCTCCTCCTCCTCTTTCTCACCTCGTCTTTTTGCTCTCTCCTCTTCCTCTTTCCTCTTTTCCTTTCATTGTTTTCTCAGCTTCCTTCTTTCCTGCTCTCCTCTTCCCTCTCTCAGTCCTCATCTTTCCTCTTCCTCTTCGTCTTTCCTCTTCCTCTTCGTCTTTCCTCTTCCTCTTCCTTAATCATCCCTCACTTTCCTCCTCTTCCTCTTTCGTCTTCCTTAATTATTACTCTCCTTCTCTCTTCTCTCTTCCCCCTCCTCTTCCTCATTCCTCTTCCTCCCTCTCTTCCTCCT
>NC_136983.1:1514665-1524665 GCF_032717465.1 Coenobita brevimanus | reverse complement strand
AGAAGGGGTTGACCAAGAAAGACCAAGGATGTGGGAATCTCTCTCTCTCTCTCTTTCTCTCTCTCTCTCTCTCTCTCTCTCTCTCTCTCTCTCTAAATATATAAACAAGCTTGGTATTTTAACTTTAAAAGGCCAAACTCTCTTTTCTTGGAGATGTAACCTAATTTAGAGAGAGAGAGAGAGAAAGAGAGAGAGAGAGAGAGAGAAACACCATACTTTTAGCCTCCCCACAGCATCACATCAAGCCCCACCCTTGATATGCAAGAGACATGCAACACTGCCTTTGCACGGTGTACTTCCCCTGCCTAATAAATGAGTTTGCCCCTAATACAGAATGGAACGACAATGGGGTGAATAATGTGTGTGTGTGTGTGTGTGTGTGTGTGTGAAGGGTGAAAAAAGAAATTGCATACGAAGAGAGTATTGACAGCGTTACTACGAAATAACTATGCAAAATATATCTATCTGTCTGTCTATCTGTCTATCTACCTTTGTACCTACCTGTCTTTGTATATCTATCTGTCTGCCTACCTACCTGCATATCTATCTATCTATCTACCTTTCTATCTACCTATATCTATCTATCTATATTTACGTACCGTACCTGTCTGCCTAGATAGGTGTGTATATTTCGGTCTGTCAGTCCGTACCTGCCCACCTGTGTATATCTATTTCTATCTATCTATCTATCGACCTTTTATCTATCTTGCCCTTGAACTACGCAACAATATATGCAAAGGAAGCCGGACCAAAATCTCTCTCTCTCTCTCTCTCTCTCTCTCTCTCTCTCTCTCTCTCACACACACACACACACACACACACACACACACACACACACACACATTATTCACCCCATTTTCGTTCCATTCTGTATTAGGGGCAACTCATTTATTATACAGGGGAAGTACACTATGCAAAGGCAGTGTTGCATGTCTGTTGCATATCAAGGGTAGGGCTTGATGTGATGCTGTGGGGAGGCTAAAAGTATGGTGTTCCTCTCTCTCTCCTCTCTCTCTCTCTCTCTCTCTCTCTCTCTCTCTCTCTCTGCCTGTCTGTTTATCTATCTATACTTCTCGTATTTTTATCTACATCTATCTGTCTTTATCTATCAGTCTGTATCTATCTGGCGTATCTCTCTCTATCTGTGTCTATTTTCGTATTTATATCTATCTATTTATCTATCGTCCTGTCTGTCTGTCTATCTATATCTATCTGTTCCTGTCTATATGTATTTATGTCAATCTGTCTATCTATCTGTGTGTATGTATGAATCTATCTATCTATCTATATCTATCCATTTGTCTATCTATCTATCTATCCATCTATCTACCCCACTCTGAAAGCAGCAACAAATATACATAGTAGAGTGCGTGACAGAGTGCCCATGCATGATGTTGAATATACATGCAATGCTCAGGGAGGAAGAGGAGGGATTAAGGGAGGCAGGGAGGGTGATGGGAGGGAGGGGGAATGTAGGGGGAAAGAGTGGGGAGAGGGAAGGATGTGGAGGAAGGAAGGAAGGACGTAAGAGGAGAGAGGGAGAGGGGGATGGGAGGGAGGGGGAATGTAGGGGGAAAGAGTTGGGAGGGGGAAGGATGTGGAGGGAGGGAGGGAGGAAGGGGGAATTTAGGGGGAAAGAGTTCGGAGAGGGAGGGAGGAAGGGAGGGAGGGTGATGGGGAGAAAGGAAGGAAGGAAGGGAGGGAGGAATGGGGAATTTAGAGGGGAGGAGTTGAGAGAGGGGAGGATGGAAGGTAGGAAGTAAGAGGAGAGGTAGGAAGAGGGGGCTGGGAGGAGGAAGAGGGAATGAGAAGTGGGGAGGGAGAGAGGGAGGGGAGACGCAAAGGAAGGAAGGAAGGAAGGACAGGGAAGGGGAATAGGGAGGGAAGGAAGGATGGAGAGATGGAAGGAAGAGGAGGAAGGGAGGGAGTAGGGAAGTGAAGGGAGGAAAGGATGAAGATGAAAGGAAGCAAGGGAGGGATTGGGAAGGAGGGATGTAAAGGAAGGAAGGAGGGAGGAAGTGGGAGGAGGGAGGGAGGGATGATATACATGTAATGCTGAGAGAGTGAGTGCAAGGATTAGGGAGGGGGAGGGGGGAGAGGAAGGGAGGGAGGGAGGGAGGGATAGGGAAGGGGAGGAAGGCAGAGAAAGAAAAAAATGCGTTGTATGTGGCTGTATGCATTTAACTGTGTGTGTGTGTGTGTGTGTGTGTGTGTGTGTGTGTGTGTGTGTGTGTGTGTCTGGTGTGTGTATGTATGTGTACCCTGTCTCCTCGAGCTAAAGGTACCTACACCCTGTATCACCACACCACACCACACCACACCACCCACCAACACGCCTATTCACACTTCTCAATTCAGAACCACTCACCACTGACCGCCTGTGTGGTAGGGGTGTGGTTGTGGTGTGGTAGGGGTGTGGTTGTGGTGTGCTAGGGGTGTGGTTGTGGTATGGTAGGGGTGTGGTAGGGGAATGGTTGTGGTGTGGTAGGGGAATGGTTGTGGTATGGTAGGGGTGTGGTAGGGGAATGGTTGTGGTGTGGTAGGGGTATGGTAGGGGTGTGGTAGGGATGTGGTGGGAATGTGGTAAGGTGTGGCAGGATTATTATACCTTTCCACATCCCTGTAGGAAGCGTTAATTATTATTATTATTATTATTATTATTATTTTATTATTATTATTATTATTATAGTGATAATGTAAATATGTACCATTGCCATACCATTGCTACAGCCTTCATCTATCTATCTATCGCCAGACGCCTTAATCCCGTGAGGGGGGGGCCAGAAACAAATCGCCTCCATGTCGCCCTGTCCCCCGCCATTCATTGCCCAGCTCCCAGCTCACACCCCCCTCTCTCATATACCTCTCCACTCCATCCCTCCATCTCACCCTTGGCCTCCCCCTCCACCTCAATCACATACTCCTCGTCAGCCTTGGGTTCCTTCTTCCTATGCATCAATAATACACCCTCCAAGAGCAGCAGAGACACAGTACACCCCTACGCCCCTACACCCACCGTCCCTTAACACATTCTAGTAGGCGACTTAATACACCAACTTTAGATAGACAGATAGATAAATAGATAGATAGATTGGTGTGGAATATTACTCTCCCTTGATATATGCAGCGGCCAAGGGAGATTAGGGAGGAATATTGAGGGAGATTTGCATAGCCACTCGGTTAATTGAGAAAGACTGGGATTAATTCTGATGGTAAAGAAAGGGATTTTTATTATTATTATTATTATTATTATTATTAATATTATTGTTTTTATTATTATTATTATTATTATTATTATTATTATTACTATTACTATATTATCATTATTATTATTATTATTATTATTACTATTACTATATTATCATTATTATTTTTATTATTATTATTATTATTAATATTATTGTTTTTATTATTATTATTATTATTATTATTATTATTATTACTATTACTATATTATCATTATTATTATTATTATTATTATTATTATTATTATTATTACTACTATTTTTATTGTTATTATTATTATTATTATTATTATTATTATTATTATTTGGTTTATTTTGGATTCTCTGTTGCTTTGAAAAAAATTGATGCAGTTATTTTTATTTTTGAGCTTATTTATTCATTTCATTATTTTTTATTCGTTTATTTATTTCTTTAATCGTTTATTTAATTATATTTAATTATTTCGTTTATTCATTTATTTCTATTTTTTTTTTAATTATTGGGATGTATGAAGAATAAATGACTTAAGGACTGGAATCGTGCAAAATTTTCCCCTTTTTAGACCTTATAACACACACACACACACACACACACACACACACACACACACACAACGCAGGGTTAAGGAGAGTACGGGGGTCGGCTCAGCGCATCCAGTCTCTCGGAAGCGGATATTGCGAGAGAAGGAATGGGACCTGTGCATGAGAGAGAGAGAGAGAGAGAGAGAGAGGGAGAGAGAGGAAATTGCAAAAAAGATAGATTAGTTTTTTGTCTGTCTGTCTGTCTGTCTGTCTTCCTATCTTGTGTGTATGTGTGTATCAATGCATGTATTCGTCTATCTATCCGTCTGTCTATCTATCTATCTATATCTATCTTTGTATATCTGTCTATCTATCTATCTACCTGTTTCGTCTGTCCATAGTTCTTACTGCCTGTTTCTTGTGTCTATCTATCTATCTATCTATCTATCTGTCTGTCTATCTATCTATTTATGTACATGTCTATCTGTCTGTTTCATCTCTATCTATATACTGTATCGAGGCTGTCCATTTATCTATTTCTGCTTGTTTCTTCTATCTATCTATCTATCTCCCCCTCCCTCCCCCCCCAGTCACAAACGATTTCCCATCCTCAGACTGACAGGCCTCTCTCTCTCTCTCTCTCTCTCTCTCTCTCTCTCTCTCTCTCTCTCTCTCTCTCTCACCCACCCAACCAACCACCTCCCTTCTTCATCCCTGTCTTTATAATAGTGTCCTCCCTTTTCTCCCTTCCTCCTCCTTTCCCCCCTCCTCTTCTCTCTCCTCTCTCTCCTTCCCTCCCTCTCTTCTTCTCTCCCTCCCTCCTTCCCTCCCTCCCTCCCATCTTCATTCACATCTTATTGCATCATCACTTTTCTTTCTTCCCCTCATCTTTTTCCTCCCTCTCCTCCTCCTCCTTCCCTCCCTCTCATTCTCTCCCTTTCTCCCTTTCTCTTTCCCTCCCTCTCCCATCCTCACTCCCTTCTTAGCGCATCCCCCATTTTCTTTCTCCCTCCCTACCTCCCATCTCCCTTTCTTTTTCTTTCTCCCTCTCTTATCCCTCCCTCCCTCTCCCCCTCCCTTTTCTCCCTACCTTCTCCTCCTCTCCTTCCCTTCGTCTCCCTCCACTAACCATCCAGCCACCTCTCCTCCTCTTATATCTTGTCCTCCTCTCTTCTCCATACCTCCTCCTCTTTCCTCTTTTCTCTCTGCCTCCCTCTCCACCCCTTCTCCCTCTTTCCCTCCCTCATTCCCCCCTCCCTCCAGCCACCTCTCGTCTTCATTCACTTCAAATTCTTCTTCTCTTTTCCTTCCTCTCCTCTCCCTTCTCCTCTCTCTCTCTCCTCTCCTTTCCTCCTTCCTTTTCCTTCCCTCCCTCTCTCTCCCTCCCCTCCCTCTTCTTCCTCCCTCACAATTCCCTTCCTCCTCTCCCTCTCTTCTTTCTTTCCTCCTCACCTCCCTCTCCTCCTCTCTCTCTTCTCCCTTCCTCCTCTCCCTCTCTTCTTTCCTCCTCCTCTTTCCGTCTCTTCTCTTCCCTCCTTTCTTTATCTTCCTTCCCCTCCCTCCCCTCCTCATTTTGTATCCTCCCTTTTCTCCCTTCCTCTCCTTTCCTCCTCCTCCTCCTCTCCCTCTCTTCTCCTTCCCTCCTCCCTTTACCTACCCCTTTCCTCCCCTCGCTTCCACCCCACCAGTCAACCCGCCTCCCATCTTCATTCCCATCTTCTATACCGTCGCCCATTTATTTTTTTCAGGGGTAACGCCTTTCACTTCCCAATTTGCTTATATCACACTATCACCGCACCCTCGCTAACAAGGTCCCCGAATCCTCTGTGTGTTCGTGCTAGCTTAGAGGCCGTGTGTTAGCCCGTGGTGGAGGGGGCTGGGGGTAGTTTGTGAGAAATACTTTAGTCCCCCTGTTTTTCGCTTCTCTCTTTTTTTTCCCCCGTTTTCTTTTAGTCAGTGAGGCTTGGTTTTTCTCTGCTTTCTCGGGCTGATTCTCTCTCTCTCTCTCTCTCGCTCTTGATTTCTCTCTCTCTCTCGCTCTTGATTTCTCTCTCTCTCTCGCTCTTGATTTTCTCTCTCTCTCTCTCGCTCTTGAATTCTCTCTCGCTCTTGAATTCTCTCTCTCTCTCGCTCTTGAATTCTCTCTCTCTCTCGCTCTTGAATTCTCTCTCTCTCTCGCTCTTGATTTTCTCTCTCTCTCGCTCTTGATTTTCTCTCTCTCTCGCTTTTGAATTCTCTCTCTCTCGCTCTTGATTTTCTCTCTCTCTCTCTCTCTCTCTCTCAATGTATAAACAAGCTTGGTATTTGACACGATGGAGAGAGAGAGAGAGAGAGAGAGAGAGAGAGACTTTATAACTAGATAGACGAGGAGAGGGAGAGGGTGATAGATATTGCAGGTCGATAGATAGGTGTATTGAGAGAGAGAGAGAGAGAGGGGCAGACAGTCAGACAGACAGACACACAGGGGGGATGCTAGAATTTATGTATGTATGTATGTACGTTTTTGTGTGCACGGTATGTATGTATGTATGAAGCCCCTATATATTTCCAATTAACTTTAGATTCTCTCTCTCTCTCTCTCTCTCTCTACCTCTTCTGTCTTCTCTCACATCCACCCCCTCTCTTTCTCCTTTCTCCCTCCTCTCCCTTCCTCCCCTTCCATTTTCTCTCCCTCCCTCAACCTTTCTCCCTTTCCTCTCCCTCCCCAACCCCCCATTCTCTTGCAGTCTCCCCCTTTCTCCCCCATCCCTCCTCTCCATTCACCTCCCGCATCCTACATCACCCCTCCCTCCCTCCCCCTCCCCATCCCTCCCTTCCTCCCTCCCTCCCCCTCCTCCCCATCCCTCCCTTCCTCCCTCCCTCCCCCTCCTCCCCATCCCTCCCTTCCTCCCTCTCCCTCCTCCCCCTCCCTCCCACCCCTCTATCTCCTTCCCTCTCTCTTCCTCTCCCTTTCTCCTCAACCCCCTCCTCTCTCCATTCATTTCTCGCATCCTGCACCACCTTCCCTTCCTCCCTCCCCTTCCTCCCTCCCTTCCTCCCTCCCTTCCTCCCTCCCCGTCCTTCCTCCCCTTCCTCCCTCCCTCCGTATTGCAGTGTATCCGGTCCTCACTCCCTAGTTAAATAGTGCTTTAGAGAGTCAGTCAGCCAGAGAGTAAGAAAATTCTCTCTCTCTCTCTCTCTCAGTTTTTGTGTTTATTGTTTTTTACCGAAGTTCCCCCTCCCACGGCCTCAACAGTGTGTGTGTGTGTGTGTGTGTGTGTGTGTGTGTGTGTGTGTGTGTGTGTGTGTGTGTGTGTGTGTGTGTGTGACCAAGCCTGAGATTAAGAATTGTAAAGACTTTGTGTGTTAATATGATGATGATGATAATAATAATAATAATAATAATAATAATAATAATAGTAATAATAATAATAATAATAATAATAATAATAATAACAACTTAGGATTTACCTGTGTGGAATTTACCTTGATTAACCCAGGTGGCCGGAAGTGTAAAAGGATTAATGAACGTGACTGTAATCCTCACCTGTTCCTTGTAATCTCGCTTTAATCCATCATGGGAGCCGCCCGACCTCTGCAGCGTATGAATTAGAGAGAGAGAGAAAGAGAGAGAGAGAGAGATGGTACTTGAATGAGAGGAAGAAAGATAGGATTGAGAGAGAGAGAGAGAGAGAGAGAGAGTGAGAGAGGATGAGGAAGACAGAAAAGGAGAATAAGTGTGTGTGTGTGTGTGTGTGTGTGTGTGTGAGAGAGAGAGAGAGAGAGAGAGGGTGTGACGGTGGGAATAACTCTATATAATACAGTGACGTCACGTACCATAGTGAGCCAGCTCTCGTGATAGATTCTGCAATTAAGTACACATTCAGTACATGTTCCAAATAGTACCTGCTCCACTCCCTTAGTACATGTTTTGCATTGGTTAGTACGTGCTGTGAGGTAGTTTAGTACTTGTCTCTCTCTTTATAGTAGTACATATTTATATATATTTGTTAATGTCTGTCTACCTGTTCATCTGTCGTATGTGTGTAGTTTCTCTCTCTCTCTCTCTCTCTCTCTCTCTCTCTCTCTCTCTCTCTCTCTAAATATAGACAGATAGATATCATTACCAACCTTGTCTGTCTACTCAAAGCTATCTATTATGTCCACCTACCTACCTACTTATCTATCTATCTATCTATCTGTCTGTCTATCTATCTGTATCTATCTATCTGTCTATCTATCTATCTGTGTCTATCTATGTCTGTATCTATCTGTCTATCTCTGTATCTATCTATCTGTCTGTCTATCTACCTGCCTACCTACTTATCTATCTATCTGTCTGTCTATCTCTGTCTATCTGTCTCTATCTATCTGTCTATCTATCTATCTATCTGTCTGTCTATCTATCTGTCTGTCTATCTATTTACTCAGCCTGTCTGTTATGGCTGTGTTCCTCCTTCGGTATCTCAGTGTCTATCCATCTATCTATCACCCAGTCTATCAATCTACATGTCTATTTTTGTCTATATGTCATACTCTGTGTCTATCTATCCATATCTATCTGTCTTTGTCTATCTGTTATCTGTCTGCCTACATCAATCTCTATCGCTTGTATCTATCTATCTATCTATCTGTCTACCAATGTGTTTATATTTCCATTATCTACTACCTACCTACCTATCTGCCTATATTTATCTGTATCTATCTATCTATCCATCTATATCTATCTATCTATCTATCTATCCATCTATCTGACCTTAAGTACTATCTATCCATCCATGTCTATCTCTATGTGTCAATCTCCCTACCTGAATACCTGCCTACCTGTCCATCTATCCATCTAATCTATCAGTCCATCTATCTATCTGTCCATCTATCTATCTATCTATCTATCTAGTCCCCCTTTCAGCCTAGTCCTAACATCATAACTAGTCCCTTACCTGAGTCCCGGAAACTCACCTGTGCAGTAATGATAACGAAGATTGGAGCAGGTAGAGAGGGGGTTACCTGTCCATGAGAGAGAGAGAGAGAGAGAGAGAGAGGGAGAGAAAGGGGGGAGAAGGGGGGGTGTTTGTGGGTGTGTATGAAAGAGAGAGAGAGAGTGTGTGTGTGTGGGGGGGGGTGGGGGGGTGTCTGTGGGTGAGAGAGAGAGTGTGTGTGTGTGTGTGGCTGTGGGTGTTTGAGAGAGAGAGAGGTTGATTCATGGGTATATAGAGATAGATAGATGGGCCGATAGACTGATAGATAGACAGCGTAGCTAGTCAGCGGTATAGGCAGCTAGAGATAGACGGATAGATAGATTTATGGGTGTATAGATAGATAGATAGATAGATACAACGAGGACTTAATGTGTGGGCTTAAGCTGAGGTGCCTTATAGAGAGAGAGAGAGAGAGAGAGACCCCTTTTCAGTCATTAGGTCAATTGCCTTATAATTACCTCATCCATCAGGGTCATTATCTTTGTGCCGTGTGTGTGACGATTCTCTCTCTCTCTCTCTCTCTCTCTCTCTCTCTCTCTCTCTCTCTCTCAGCTGCAATAAAATGATGGTGGTAATGATTGATTATTATTATTATTATTATAATTATTTTATTATTAGTAGTAATAGGAGGAGGAGGAGCATTATCATTATTACTAATTATTATTATTATTATTATTATTATTATTATCATTTTTATAACCATCACTAAATCACTCACTAAATAAATCTTTTTCCCTCTTCTCCAGGTATGTTCCTACCCTTAATGAGGTGCAGGTGCGACAGGTGAGGTAAGCAAGGTGTGTGTGTGTGTGTGTGTGTGTGTGTGTGTGTGTGTGTGTGTGTGTGTGTGTGTGTGTGTGTGTGTGTTTGTCTGCGTCTCCACCTGTGTGTGTGTGTGTGTGTGTTTGTCTGCGTCTCCACCTGTGTGTGTGTGTGTGTGTGTGTGTGTGTGTGTGTGTGTGTGTGTGTGTGTGTGTTTGCGTCTCAAGCCGCCTGGTATATGAAAGCAGTGTGTTTTTATCTCTTTGTCTTCTTCGTTTTGATGATGGTGGTGGTGGTGATGATGGTGGTGATGATTGTGATGATCAGGATGATGGTAATGATGATGATGATGATGATAGTGAAGGTGATGAAGATGGTGATGGTGATAATGACTGATGGTGCTGGTGATGATGATGATGATGATGATGATATAGTGATGATGATTACGATGGAGATAGAGATGATTTTGATGATGATGATGATGATACACACTTCATCACCCTTTCCCACACTGCCAGCGCCTTGCCCCTCACA
>NC_136983.1:1497165-1504665 GCF_032717465.1 Coenobita brevimanus | reverse complement strand
TCTCTCTTTTTCTTCTTCAGTTTCCCCTTTAACCATTTATCATTTTCTTTCCCCCATTTTCTTTTCTTTCTCTGTTTTCTTTAATTTTCTTTTTTAATTTAGGGTTTTCTCTTTTTTTTGCTCTTTTTATTGCTCTTTATTTAACGCTCTTTTTATTGCTCTTTATTAACGCTCTTTATTTATTCCTCTAACTTTTTATTGCTCTTTTATTTATTGCTCTTTAACGCTCTTTTTATTGCTCTGTTGCTCTTTATTTAACGCTCTTTTTATTGCTCTTTATTTAACGCTCTTTTTATTGCTCTTTATTTAACGCTCTTTTTATTGCTCTTTATTTAACGCTCTTTTTATTGCTCTTTATTTAACGCTCTTTTTATTGCTCTTTATTTAACGCTCTTTTTATTGCTCTTTATTTAACGCTCTTTTTATTTGCTCTTTATTTAACGCTCTTTTCATTGCTCTTTATTTAACGCTTTTTATTTCTCTGTATTTAACGCTCTTTATTTATTGCTCTTTATTACTTTTTATTTATTGCTCTTTAACGTTCTTTTTATTGCTCTTTATTTAACGCTCTTTTTATTGCTCTATTTATTGCTCTTTTATTTATTGCTTTTTAACGCCCTTTATATTGCTCTATATTTAACGCTCTTTTTATTACTTTTTATTTATTGCTCTTTAACGCTCTTTTTATTGCTCTTTAACGCTCTTTTTATTGCTCTTTATTTAACGCTTTTTATTGCTCTTTATTTAACGCTTTTTATTGCTCTTTATTTAACGCTTTTTATTGCTCTATTTATTGCTCTTATTATTGCTCTCTTTATTGCTCTTTATTTAACGCTCTTTTTATTGCTCTTTATTTAAAACTTTATTTTTCTTTTTATTGCTCTTTTCTTTATTGCTTTATGTGATGGTCTTTTTAATGCTTCAGAAAAAATATAATAGAGAATAAGGTTTGAAAAGGAGGAGGAGGAGGAGGAGGAGGAAGAAGAAGAAGAAGAAGAAGAAGAAGAAGGAGGAGGAGGAGGAGGAGGAGGAGGAGGAGGAAGAAGAAGAAGAAGAGGAGGAGGAGGAGGAGGAGGAGGAAGAAGAAGAAGAAGAAGAGGAGGAGGAGGAGGAGGAGGAGGAAGAAGAAGAAGAAGAAGAAGAAGAAGAAGAAGAGGAGGAGGAGGAGGAAGAAGAAGAAGAGGAGGAGGAGGAGGAGAAAGAATGAAAGAACAATAAGAAAAGAGAGAAGAAAATGGAGGAGGAGGAGGAGGAGGAGGAAGAGGAAGAAGAAGAAGGAGGAGGAGGAAGAAGGAGGAGGAAACAGGAAGAAATTTGAGAGAGAGAGAGAGAGAGAAAGAGAGAGAGACTCCTTCGAAGAAATCTTGAAGAGGATAAATGCAAGATCGGATTGGATTAAAAAGGGAGAGATCGACAGGGAGAGAGGGAGTATAGTCGGAAGGGGGAGAATAAGTCGATGGTTAGATTAAGTTAAGGGAGAAAATGGATGAAGTGGGAAAATTTTGTTGGGAAGATCAGAGAGAGAGAGAGTGAGGGAGAGAGAGAGAGAGAGAGAGAGAGAGAGAGTATTGAGGTGCGTGGGGGCGGAAGTTTCCATATCGCTAGCTGTGTCACAAGCAAGATGCTAAATCGTCCTGCAGTCGACTGGGAGAGAGAGAGAGGGAGAGAGAGAGTAGGAAGGGGTGAGGGGTGTGCGAAGAGTGTTGGGTAGCGATGGGAGGAAAGGAATGAGAGAGAGAGAGAGAGAGAGAGAGAGAGAGAGAGTGAGAAACACACGCTCAAACTTTCCTATATCAAGTGCATGGCAAAGGGAGACAGAAATGAGAGAGAGAAAGAGAGAGAGAGAGGGAGGGAGGGAGAGAGGGGTTAGTTGGAAGAGTCGTATCATAGAGGCGAAAATTCCAGCTAATTCCAGTGCATCCTCGTCCTTATGGGCATTAAAAGATATTAACTTCATTCTTTGTAGTCGCTTTCTCACAAGAGAGAGAGAGAGAGAGAGAGAGAGAGAGAGAGAGCTAAAATGTTAACTCCCTAGAAAATCCTCCAGCCTTCCTTCCAAGACATATATGGCTGATTCTCTCCCTCTCTTTAATTCTCCCTTTTAAATCTCCCTCCCTTATAATTCTCCCTTTAATTCTCACTCCCTTTATATCTCCCTTTAAATCTCCCTCCCTTTAAATCTCCCTCCCTTTAATTCTCCCTCCCTCTTATTCTCCCTCCCTTTAATTCTCCCTTCCTTTAATTGTCCCTCCCTTTAATTCTCCCTCCCTTTAATTCTCCCTCTTATTCTCCCTCCCTTTAATTCTCCCTCCCTTTAAATCTCCCTTCCTTTAATTCTCCCTCCCTTTAACTCTCCCTTCCTTTAAATCTCCTTCCCTTTAATTCTCCCTCCCTTTAATTCTCCCTCCCTTTAATTCTCCCTCCCTTTAACTCTCCCTTCCTTTAAATCTCCTTCCCTTTAATTCTCCCTCCCTTTAATTCTCCCTCCCTTTAATTCTCCCTCCCTTTAAGTCTCCCTTCCTTTAAGTCTCTCTCCCTTTAACTCTCCCTTCCTTTAAATCTCCCTCCCTTTAAATCTCCTTCCTTTATTTCTCCCTCCCTTTAAATCTCCCTCCCTTTAAATCTCCCTTCCTTTAATTCTCCCTCACTTTAAATCTCCCTCCCTTTAATTCTCCCGCCCTTTAATTCTCCCTCCCTTTAAATCTCCCTCCCTTTAAATCTCCCTTCCTTTAATTCTCCCTCCCTTTAAATCTCCCTTCCTTTAATTCTCCCTCCCATTAATTCTCCCTCCCTTTAAGTCTCCCTCCCTTTAAGTCTCCCTCCCATTAATTCTCCCTCCCTTTAAATCTCCCTCCCTTTAAATCTCCCTTCCTTTAATTCTCCCTCACTTTAAATCTCCCTCTAATTCTCTCCCTTTCAGACGTTTGGTGCCTCTTGGTCGAGAAAATATTTTCATTAACCCCTTTAGAGAGAAAAGAGAGAGAGAGAGAGAGGGGGGGTGGGGGGGAGGGATCTGTAAGTGAGTGTAATTGCCTGAGAGAGAGAGAGAGAGAGAGAGAGGGAGGGAGGGAGGGAGGGAGGGAGGGGTGTGAGAAGTGTGTGTTGGGTAGAGAAGGGAGAGAGAGAGAGAGAGAGAGAGAGGGAGGGAGGGAGGGGTGTGAGAAGTGTGTGTTGGGTAGAGAAGGGAGAGAGAGAGAGAGAGAGAGAGAGAGAGAGTCGTTAAGTGAGTGTAATTGCCACACAGTTCGCCTTATAAACTACCCCAGTGGACCGTGGCGGCCAAAGGGTTAATCTGGAGTTTTCTTGAGACGCTGGGCAAGACAGTGGCCGAGTGGAGGGAGCAATTTTCTTTCTCCTACACGCCTTAGGTTTTTTTTTTTTAATTTTTGTATAACTAGGAAGTGTTTTTATGTATTTTTAATTTGTTTATTTATTTATTTTATCCCTAGTGCTTTACCTACAGATATTTTCCTGTCCAACTATGTGCCTTTTCATCACAGAATGCTTTGCCTTTGGTTCCTTCTTCCTCGCATAAAAAAAATATATATCTTTGTTTCCCCTATCGTAATTAAGCCCACAGTGGCCAGGTCTCATTTTCGTATATTTCTGCGTGTCGCGATTTCGGAAAATTTCGCGCCGTAGCGTCTCGAGCGATCGCCATTTTTTTTTTTTTTTCTGACGCTCCCTGGATATCTGTTAACCATTTTCGTGGAAGGAAAGAGCACACACACACACACACACACACACACACACACACACACACACTCTTTCTCTCTCTCTCTCTCTCTCTCTCTCTCTCTCTCTCTCGTTAGTCAAATTATCTTTAATGTACACTTCACATATCACCTACTGGGTGCTGTGGGTTGGATAGATGGATGGATAGATAGACGTTGAAAGAAAAGAAAGAAATTAAATGAATGAATGAGAGAGAGAGAGAGAGAGAGAGAGAGAGAGAGAGAGAGTCTTGAAATTGAACTGCATCTGAAAATCGTAAAAATAAATGAGAGAGAGAGAGAGAGAGAGAGAGACAGACAGACAGACAGACAGACAGAGAGACGAAGAAAGAAAGCATGAATTAAAGAAAGTAAAGAGAGAGAGAGAGAGAGAGAGACCAAACAAGAAAGAAAGCCAGTTCATTATCTCACAACTTTATCTGAAACAAATAAAGACCAATAATGGGATAAATAACGAAATAACAGGAAAAATAAAGACAGGAATAAATAACGAAATAACTGAAAAATAAAGACAGGAGGATGGAGGGTGAAAGACTGACGAAGAGAGTGTATATGAGTGAGGTGGAGGGGGGAAGAGGGAGGGGGAGGCCGAGGATGAGATGGAGGGATGGGGTGGAGAGGTATATGAGAGAGGGGTGTGTGAGTTGGGAGCAGGGCAGTGAAATGGCGGGGGACAGGGCGACTTGGAGGCGATTTGTTTGTGGCCACCCCAAACGGGATTGAGGCGTCTGGCAATAGATAGATAGATAGATAGAATAAATAACGAAATAACTGAAAATAAAGACAAATTACGAAATAAATAACGAAACAACTGAATAAAATAACGACAAAACGAAATGACAGTAAAAATAAAGACCAATAAAGGAAGAAATAACGAAATAACAATAAAATAACGAAATAAATAACGAAATAGCTGAATAAAATAAAATAACGAAGTGAATACCGAAATAACTGAATAAAATAACGAAATAAATAAACTGAATAAAGTAACGAAATAACACTTAAAATAAAGACAAATAACGAAATAAATAACGAAATAACTGAATAAAATAACGACATAAATAACGGAATAACTGCATAATAAAATCACCCTTCCTTCCCGCTTCAGTACAGTCGCTTATTAAACTCCTTTGTCACCACCTGGAGCTGATAAAAAAGAGTTGTATCCAGCATGAGGGAGGTTCAATCTCTTGGTTCACTGCATACCCTAACAAGCTCTACCTGTCTGGCTCTCTCTCTCACTCACTCACTTTCTCTCTTTCTCGCGGTCTTAAACTATCTCCAGCTCTTATACTGTCAATTTTCTCTCTCTCTCTCTCTCTCTCTCTCTCTCTCTCTCTCTCTCTCTCTCTCTCTCTCTCTCTCTCTCTCTCTCTCTCTCTGTCTATCATGTATATATATTACTTGTGTGTCTATATCTATTAGTCTCTCTCTCTCTCTCTCTCTCTCTGTCATGTATATATATTACCTGTGTGTCTATATCTATTAGTCTCTCTCTCTCTCTCTGTCTATCATGTATATATATTACCTGTGTGTCTATATCTATTAGTCTCTCTCTCTCTCTCTCTCTCTCTCTCTCTCTCTCTCTCTCTCTCTCTCTCTCTCTCTCTCTCTCACCTGACTGACCCCTTCACACCTGTCCTTCACACCTTAATTAAAACTCATTATTAACCTCACCTCCTAGATTTTTTTCAATATATTCTTACCATATAGATTTCAGTAATTTTGAGTGGCCCATTTTTCACTAACTTTTTTTTTTATGCAAGAAAGAAAGAACCCAAGGCCAGGAGCCCGCAAACCGTTCCTTCCAAGAAAAAAACAATACAAAAGAGAGCCAAATTCAAGATCCGTTCGAGATGCCCGGACACACTGCGTTTGACAGACTGGAGATCATAGGAAGTAGGAAAATACAGACCGAGGGAGACAGTTCCAGAGTTGACCTGTTGCATAAATGAAGGACTGCGAGTAAGATGTTAAAATTAATCATATTGGAGCATCTGAATCCACTGAAAAACCAGGCTTCCATATTTTTTTTCGTCCTGTATTATTTCTTCAGTGTCTAATTCTTCTCAATATTCTCTACCTGTGTTGATTATTTATTTATTTATTTACCTGTATATTTATTTTGGTTTCAGGTGGGTGTGTATGTTTACCTGTATTTTTCGGCATGCAAGACGCACCTGCAGGTAAGACGCTCTGTGTTTTTAGAATGATGTGTTTGTATTATTATTATTATTATTATTATTATTATTATTATTGTTATTGTTATCATCATTATTGTTGTAAATATTTGGGTACAGCTTCCTTAACACGCAAAATCTCACATCATCATCATCATCATCATCATCATCATCATCATCATCATCCATTCTAACCTATGGAAGCAAATTATATCTAGTTAATTATCTAGGTGTGTTGCTGCCTCTCTTTAAGCTCCTCCCCTCCTTCTCTCTCCCCCCTCTCTCCCCCTCTTCCTCCTCCTCTCTCCCCCTCCTTCTCCCGCCTCCTCTATCCTCTGTCCCTCCCTTTCTCTCCCTCTCCCTCTCCCTCACCTCTTCTTCCTTCTGTATTCACTCCCCCTCTCTCTCTTCCCCCCTCTCTCCCTTCCCCACTTCCTCTCCCTCTCTCTCTATCCTCTACCCCTCCCTCTCTATCCCTCCCTTCCCCTCTCCCTGTCCCTCTCCTCTCCCCCTACCCCTTCCCCACTATCCTCTCTCCCTCCTCTTCCCTTCTTCCCCCGCCCAGGGGGGGGGAGGAAATGGAGGGGGGTAGAGGAAGGGGTGGGGAGGAAATGGAGGGGGGTAGAGGAGGGGGTGGGGAGGAAATGGAGGGGGGTAGAGGAAGGGGTGGGGAGGAAATGGAGGGGGGTAGGGGAGGAGGTGGAGGGGGGTAGGGGAGGGGGAGAAGGGGATAGGCCGTTGGGGGAGGGGAAGAGATAGTAATGAGGGGGGATTGGATAGGAGAAAGAGAGAGAGAGGGGGGGAGTAACGAGTGAGGGTAGGGGAGGCTGGGGGAGGGAGGGAGGGGGGAGAGGGGAGGGGATTAGACTGAAAGAAGAGAGGGAAGGGAGGGAAAAGAGGGAGGAGGAAGTGGGCGGTTTGAGAGAGAGAGAGAGAGGGGGGGGGAGGGGGGAGTTGCATTGTTGTTGTTCCTGTATATACAAGCATAGTTTTTTTTTGGGGGGGGCCTAACCCCAACCCACATCCCTCCAGGGGGGCCTTGCGTGGAAAACCTGCCTCTTCCTGTTATTTACCCGGAACTGTGTGTGTGTGTGTGTGTGTGCATCTGTGGGCCTGGAGGGTGTGTGTGTGTGTGTGCGTGCGTGTGTGTGTGTGTGTGTGTGTGTGTGTGTGTGTGTGTGTGTGCGTGCGTGTGTGTGGTCAATTTTATGCACTGATTTGACTGAAGTTTGTGCGTGTGTGTGTGTGTGTGTTAAATCGGTAGATAGATAGATAGATGGATAGATTTAAAATGAAGTTTCTGTGTCTTTAGGCCAAGTAGATATAGATAGATAGATAGAATGATAGATAGCTAGATAGATAGATAGAATGATAGATAGATAGAATGATAGTCTCGACCTTTACCTACGCCTGGCATTTTTATGGGAAAGTCGACTATCTTCCCTATTCATGAACGACCTGGGGGTGCCTGCGTAGGATGGCACTGATATAGCCGGGCGGATCCACTGCCTATTCCGTTGAAGATAGATAGATGGATGGATGGATAGATAGATAGAGATGGATAGATAGATGGGTAGACGGATGAA
>NC_136983.1:1487165-1489665 GCF_032717465.1 Coenobita brevimanus | reverse complement strand
TTCAAAAAATGCCTAAAAAATAAAATAATAAAATGACCCAAATCCAAAATGCAAAAATACCCAAAAATGAAAATCAAAAAAACCAAAATCCAAAAAAAAAAAAAAAAAAAAAATGGCGGCCCTCAGTCGACTCCCCATGGATCCCTGGTTTCGAAATTCATATCCTTAGAAAAAAAATAATTGAAAAAAAGTATATTGGAAAAAGAATTGACCATATTTTATATATATCAATGCCAATCCAATATTCCGACAGAGGGGTTGAAAGCAGGATTCTCTCTCTCTCTCTCTCTCTCGAATATTTTTTTTTGAATATTTTTTAAGAGGTGGTATTATCCGGTGTGGTGGTGTGGTGTGGCTAGAGGTGGTGTGGTGGTTGTGGTGTGTGTGGTAGGTGGTGTGGTGTGGTGGTATAACTGGGAACTGGTATAGCTGTGGTGCTGGTGTGGTGGTGTAGTCCACTCCACCACACCACTACCACAGCCATCAACACCACAACCACACCACCACACCACTACCACAGCCATACCACTTCCTAGTTATACCACCACACCACAACAACCTCTTTCCTCATTCCCTCCATCACCAAAACCACAGCAATTCCAACTACCCTGAGAGAGAGAGAGAGAGAGAGAGAGAGAGAGAGAGAGAGAGAGAGAGAGAGAGAGACCTGATAGATATTTAGGAGGGGCGAACGTAAAATGCGTCAGGTTGCCCCTAAAAGTCTGCTGCCCGTTTTCTGTTCATCGCTTTGGGGGTATTGCGTTGGGGGGGGGTAATTGAGAGAGAGAGAGAGAGAGAGAGAGAAATAGGGGTAATGAAGAAAGCGATGTATAATATGGTTGAGGTCAGTGAGAGAGAGAGAGAGAGAGAGAGAAAAGGGGTAATGAAGAAAGCGATGTATAATATGGATGAGGTCAGTGAGAGAGAGAGAGAGAGAGAGAGAGAGAGAGAGAGAGAGAGAGAAATAGGGGTAATGAAGAAAGCGATGATATGGATGAGTAGAGAGAGAGAGAGAGAGAGAGAGAGAAACAGCAAGAGGGAAGCGATAAAAGTAACGATTGAATTGCCGTTCGAGGTGATAGTTTTGAGAGAGAGAGAGAGAGAGAGAGAGAGAGAGAGAGAGAGAGAGACAAAAAGTGACAGACATAGTGGGTGAGAGAGTTGGGTGAGAGAGGACTGTGGGGCGGACTGGGGTGAGGTGGGGAGGGGTGAACTGGGGAGGAAGTTGCGGCATAGGTCAGGAGAGGTCAGCGCTAGTGACCTCGTTTAAGCCGCTACATGACCCTACTATCTGTCAGGAGGAGGGCCCAATGACCCCCCCCATCACGCCCTGGAGGGGGGGGGGGTCGCTGTGTTTCCCGTCTACCCCGGTCGTGATGGTGATGACGGGGTGGTGATGAGAGGGTGGTGGTGGTGAGAGGGTGATGGTGGTGGTGGTGGTGGTGATGAGGGTGGCTTGGCTTGGTTTACTAGCCTATTATTTTCGTCATCACCATCATCATCATCACCATCATCATCATCATCATCATCATCATCATCGTCATCCGGACCTCCTTTCCCACCTTAGGGCAGGGTGAGGAGTTGCAACGTCCAGACAGCCAAAGTTTGACCAATCCAGTGGGCCACGCTTCCATTCACTCATCATTCTAGCCCCCGGAATCCTGGCTCCATCAGATAGGCCCAGAACATTCACCACGTTCTGTAGCGTCACATAAACGTATCCGGTAGAGTCAGTCCGGACGCTGCCACGTTAAAAAGGGGTGCCCAATCCCTGATCATTGCACTTTTCCTCACGACATTCATCCAGCCAGCTCGATCTCTTGTCAGTTCCCTAGCCTCACCGACTTCCAAACCTCTCTTCCTCACACACTCATCCACCATACCCCTCCACCTTCTCCTTGGCCTACCTCGCCTTCTCCCTCCTTCAGATTCGCTCAGATATACCTTTTTCACCACTCTGTTGTTATCCATTCTCTCCACATGACCAAATAATATTAATCTTACTTTTAATCATCATCATCATCACCACCACCACCACCATCATCATCATCATCATCATCATCATCATCATCATCATCATCATCATCATCATCATCACCACCACCACCACCACCACCACCACCACCATCACCACCACCACCACCACCACCACCACCACCTTGCAAGCAGGTCAACACTGTCTTAACTCCCCCCCCTCCCCGTCAATTACCCGTCTTTAGATTATCCCGGAGTTGATCCCGCGTGCCTCCAACCGTCTTAAGGGTTATTAAGAGGGGAGTTAAGATGTTATTAAGGAGGCTGCAGGAAAGCGTTTGGGGAGATGTTGGTTTTAAGTTGGGAGCAGAGGTGGGGGTAATTCCCTCTCTCTCTCTCTCTCTCTCTCTCTCTCTCTCTCTCTCTCTCTCAATGTAGTCTAATTTTAGCTCACATTCCTTAACCCAACCCACCTCCTCTCCCTCCCATCCCTCCACACCACCACCACCACCACCACCACCACCAC
>NC_136983.1:1479665-1482165 GCF_032717465.1 Coenobita brevimanus | reverse complement strand
CAGTTACCTGCCTCTCATCACGCTAAAACCAGCTCCAACACTCGTCCTTCCTCTCCTTCTACCCTCTTGGTGTAATGCTTGCTAGAGTTGCGTCGTCGATGAGTAGGCACACTGTATTCCTTTCACTTTTACTTGGCTCAGATATTCGTTTATTCTCTGGTTTATTTCCTTTACCTTTGTGGCAGGTATTATTATTATTATTATTATTATTATTATTATTATTATTTTCTTCCTAGTATTCTTCTTCGTCTTCCTCCTCCTCCTCCTCCTCATCATCATCATCATCATCATCATCAATCACCCATTCTCTCTCTCTCTCTCTCTCTCTCTCTCTCTCTCATTTCACACGCATCCTCATTACTGTCAGGGCATATCGGTCTCTCTCTCTCTCTCTCTCTCTCTCTCTCTCTCTCTCTCTCTCTCTCTCTCTCTCTCTCTCTCACACACACACACACACACACACACACACACACACACACACACACACACACACACACACACACACACACACACACACACACAAGCATCCTCATTACCGTCCTGCCGTATCATACTCAACTCATTTACTTGCCTAATTACCCAAACCGTGAGAGAGAATGAGAGAGAGTTGACATAAATGCTTTTAGTGAGAGAGAGAGAGAGAGAGAGAGAGAGAGAGAGAGAGAGAGAGAGAGAAAGAAGGGGGGGAAGGGAGAGTGAGAGTGGATTATGGGTTTTTGTGTGTGGGGGGTGAGGTGTGTGTGTGTGTGTGTGTGTGTGAGAGAGAGAGAGAGAGAGAGAGAGAGAGAGGTTTTGTTATATATGTGTATGTACCTATGTATGTATGTATGTATGTATTGAATGTATGAACGAATGTATATATATGAACGTATAATTTGGTATTCAGTTATAGGAGTTATAGCTGTTATTATTATTAGTATTAGTATTACCTGTTTATAAATTCCACCTAATTAACCTCCTAATTAACGTGTATTATCGTCAAGGTGAATTAGATCATATAATCCAAAAAATAAAAATAAATCTATATTGAATGGAGTTAAGGGAGAGTTCGAATCGCCGTGTTTCGAGAGCGATGAGTTTCGAAATGATCCGTAGAAGTGAATTGTGCTCGTTTGATTATATTGGTATTTCAGAACCTTTCGTATGCGTGTCAGATTGTATCGCACGAAAGGGGAGTGAGTTATATTTTGGTGGATGGTTGGATGGATGGATGGGTGGATGGATGGGTGATTGAAAGGATGGATGGTTGGATGGAAAGATGGATGGAAGGATGGGTGGATGGATGCATGGAGGGGTGGGTGACTGAAAGGTTGGATGGAGAGGTGGATAAATGAATGAGTGAATGGATACAAGGATGGGTGGATGAAAAAATGAATGTGTGGGTGGATGGATGGATGGATGGATGCTTGATTGAGTGGAAGGATGGATGGATGGATGCTTGATTGAGTGGAAGGATGGATGGATGGATGGATGGATGGATAGGTGGATGAATGAATGGATGGATGTTGGAATGAATGGATGGAAGGATGGATGGATGGATGGGTGGGTGATTGGACGGATGGATGAACGAATGGATAGATGGATGGATGGGTGAATGGATGAATAGAGATAGATCAAGAGAGTAGGGGGCAGGTTAGAGGGGGGAGGTGAAGGGATCAGATGGGGAGGGGGGAGGAGGGGGGAAGGGAAGGAGAGGGGGGGAGGTGAGTAGGGGGAAGCGGAGGGAGGAGGGGGAATTGAAAAGGGAGGGGGAGGATTGAGGGAGGAGGGGGAATTGAAAAGGGAGGGGGAGGATTGAGGGAGGAGGGGGGGAGGGGAGTAGCGGAAGTATGCACATTACGGTGTGTGTGTGTGTGTGTGTGTGTGTGTGTGTGTGTGTGTGTGTGTGTGTGTGTGTGTGTGGATATCCATTACACACACACACACACACACACACACACACACACACACAACCTTAAAAACACCATACTGTATAACGCTTACCAAAAATTCCTTTCACTCTTACATACATTTCTCCATCTTAAAATAATTCTTCTGAGACGTTGAGGTGCCCAAAGGGAGCTTAATTCTTCCTTTAAGCCCAAAATTCCTCGGTCTTCCCCTCCTCCTCTCAGCTTAATTCCTTGAAGATGCGGAAGTCCCAGATCTTGCATATAAACTTTTCTTCTTGAGATGTCGAGTTCAAGAAAGGAATCCCTAAGCGGAAGAGCTAAGAAAAGTTCGGAATGTCTTGGCTCACCGTTATTCTACTTCTTCCTTCCTATTCTTCCTTCCCCCCTCCCTCTGCTTCGTTTCCCCTTTCTCCTACCCCTTCCCCCTTACTCCCTCCCCTCCCTTTCCCCCCTACGCCCTCCCTTTCCCCTCTTCCGTCTATCCTCATCCCTCCTCTCCTTCTCCCCCCTTTCCTTCAGCCTTTCCCCTCCCTCCCTCCCTCCTTTCTCCCACCTCCCCCTTCCCTTTCCCCCATCCCTTCCCCTTTCCCCTCCCCCCTTCCTGCCCT
>NC_136983.1:1469665-1472165 GCF_032717465.1 Coenobita brevimanus | reverse complement strand
TATAACACATTTTACGCCCTTGTTCATGGCTCTTTTTCAGGGGTATGGAGCGGGTGGGGGTTGGGGAGATGGGGAGGAGGGATGGAGAGAAGGAGTGGGGGATTTAGGGTGGGGGAGAGGGGGAAAAAGGGGGAGGTGCAGTAGGGATGTGTGGTTGGGTGGGGGAGTGTGTGTGTGTGTGGTTGGGTGGGTGTGGGTAGGTGGAGGATGTGTGTGTGGGGGGGATGTGTGTGTGTGTGTGTGTGTGTGTGTGTGTGTGTGTGTGTGAGAGAGAGAGAGAGAGAGAGAGAAAGAGGAGGGGGGGGATGCTGAAAGGATGAAGAAAGGAGGAAGGACATAAATGAAGAGAGAGAGAGGTAGCAACACGTGGACTGAGAGAGAGAGAGGGGGGGGGATAAACCTAACAATTTGGAGCTTGTCTGTGTAATCATTAATCATTTTGACACAGAGGATTACAGAGATTGGCGGTAATTGAACTTTTAATCCGGTGGCTGAACTGTGGTAGAGAGAGAGAGAGAGAGAGAGAGAGAGAGAGAGAGAAAGTGAGAGAGAAGGGGGGGGAGGTGAAATAATAGACAGAGTTAGATGAATGTTTTGTGTGTGTGTGTGTGTGTGTGTGTGTGTGTTCTTGCCTTTCATGTGCCTGTATGAAGATATTTAGCTGTGTTAATATGTTTTGGTGCACACGTATCAGTGTATGAATGTATGTATGTATATATGTATATGCATGTATGTGTTATGTATGTACGGTTGGGTGTAAGCTTTGTAGAGTAGCTGTATTAATGTGTTCATGTGTACGTACCGTATGTGTATTTCTGTGTCTGTATCATTATGTATGTATACGTGAGCTCATTCATCACACACACACACACACACACACACACACACAGCAGCCAGGCATCTTAATCTCGGTGTATATCGTGGGTGATTGTAATAAACACCGTATCTTCTCATATCTATTATTTAACCTTCCTTCCCTCCTTCCTTCCTTCCTTCCCTCCTTCCTTCCTTCCTTCCTTCCATTATCCCCTTCTCCCTCTCTCTCATTTCTTCCTCTTTCTGCCCCTCCTCTTCCCGTCTTCGTTCGTTCGTTCCTTCCATCCTTCCTTCCTTCCTTCCTTCCTTTGTTTCTTCCTTCCTGCCTCCTCTCCTTCCTCCCTTCCCCTATCACTTTCTCCCTCCCATTTCTTCCTCTTCCTCCTCCTCCTCTTCCCCTGTCTTCGTTCCTTGCTTCTTCCCTCCCTTCCTTCCTTCTTTCCATCCTTCCTTCCTTCCTTCCTCTATCCCCCATCTCCCTCTCTCCCATTTCTTCCTCCTCCTCCACTTCCCTTTCCTTCCTTCCTTCCTTCCTTCTTTCCTTCCTCATAATTTTCCTCCTCTAATTTTATCGTTCCATCTCATTCACGATTTTCCCCTCCTTATATTCTCCTGATCCTCTCCTTATATTCTCCTCATCCTCTCCTAATCCTCTCCATATCCTCTCAATCCTCTCTCAATCACCTATTCCTCTCCTCATACTCCTAATCCTCTCCTTATCCTCTTAACCCTTCCCTTATACTCCTAATCCTCTCCTTATTCTCTTAACCCTCCCCTTATACTCCTAATCCTCTCCTTATATTCTCCTCATACTCTCCTGATCCTCTCCATATCCTCTCAATCCTCTCTTTATCACCTATTCCTCTCCTCATACTCCTAATCCTCTCCTTATCCTCTTAACCCTTCCCTTATACTTCTAATCCTCTCCTTATCCTCTTAACCCTTCCCTTATACTTCTAATCCTCTCCTTATCCTCTTAACCCTTCCCTTATACTCCTAATCCTCTCACCTTTATCCCCAATCTCACCTCTCTAAGTCACCCTCCATCATACACTTACCCTCTTTGTAATTCTATCTCGTCCTTCCTCCTCCTCTCCTCCTCATCTTCCTTCTTCTCCTCCTCCTCTTCCTTCTTCCTCCTCTTCTCTCGCCTTCCTCCTCCTTCTCCTCCTCCTCATTTCCTTCTTCCTCTCCTCATCTTCCTTCTCATTTTTCTTCGTCCTCGTCTCGTCTCCATCCTCGTCTCATCCTCGTCCTCCTCTACTCATTTCCTTCCTGGTCGTCTCCCCATATCCTCATTTTTCTTCCTTTTCTTCTTCCCACTTCACTTCCTCCTCTCTCTCTCTCTCTCTCTCTCTCTCTCTCTCTCTCGTATTAAAAAATTATAGGAAGTGAAATGGTGAAACTCTTGGGATTTCTTCCGCCATGTTTCAATACTGATTTTGATATTCTCTCTCTCTCTCTCTCTCTCTCTCTCTCTCTCTCTCTCTCTCTTTCTCTCTGGTTTTGGCTTGAAATAGTTAAGTTTCTTGCATTTAATTATTTTTCATTAATTTTGTTAGTGGTGGGGAGTGGGTGGCATTATTTTTATTATTATTATTATTATTATTATTATTATTATTATTATTATCATCATCATCATACAAGCAGCCAGTTCACCTCCTTTCATTTAATCATCATCATC
>NC_136983.1:1442165-1444665 GCF_032717465.1 Coenobita brevimanus | reverse complement strand
CTCCCTCTCTTCTTTCATCTCCCTTCTTCCTCCACCTCTCTCCCTCTTTCCGCCAGCTCTCGCCTCTCTTTTCCTCTTCCACTTTCCTCCCTCTCTCTTTTCTTCCTCCTTCTCTCCATAATTCTCTCCTCCTTCTCTCTCCTGCCTCTTACCGCTCCTCTTTCCTCTTCCTTCTTCCCCACTTCTTCTTTCTTTGATCCCTTCCCCTTCCTCCTTCTTCCCTCCTCCTTCCTCCTCCCTCCCTCCCCCTTCTTCCTTCCCTCCCATTTCCTCCTCCTTCCTCCTCCTTCCCTCCGCCTTCCTTCCCTTCCCTTCTCCTTCCCTCCCCCTTCCTCCTCCAGCCCTCCCCCTTCCTTCCCTCTTCTTCCTCCTCTTCTCCACTCCACAAAGAGAGAGAGAGAGAGAGAGAGAGAGAGACATATTACTTATTGCCTGTTTTCCTGGTGTTTGAGTGAGAAAGAAGCTCTCTCTCTCTCTCTCTCTCTCTCTCTCTCTCTCTCTCTCTCTCTCTCTCTCTCTCTCTCTCTCTCTCTCTCTCTCTCACCCATACTGCATAATGGAGTGGGATGAGTCTTTGTTATGGGTAGGGGAGATGAGAGAGAGAGAGAGACACTAGTACACACACACACACACACACACACACACACACACACACACACACACACACACACACACACACACACACACACACACACACGTCCCCTATGCTGTGATGATTATGTTTGCTCAAGGGGGCGACAGTAGGAGAGAGAGAGAGAAGGAGAGAGAGAACGAGAGTGAACGTGTAAGAGGTTATGTAGATATTAAATCGTCGTTCTGAAAGGGTTACTCTATCTATCGATCTTCTGCCACCTCATATATCTATCTACCACCTCTTCTATCTATCTGTCTATCTATCTATCTATCTGTTCATTTTTTTGTGTATGTACAGTTGGCACCATATGTACGTGGGACAGCATCTTTGTGCAGCCAGAGATCGAGCGTTCGGTACACTTGACAACCCTGCCTTAGTGACTTATTGTTGGGTGGCACTGACATTCTTCCTCTTCATACTGTTCTTCCTCTTCTTACTCTTCTTACTCTTCTTCTCTTCATACTCCTCTCCTTCCTCTTCATACTCCTCTCCTTCCTCTTCATACTCTTCTTCCTCTTCCTCTTCCTACTCTTCTTCCTCTTCCTCTTCCTACTCTTCTTCCTCTTCCTCTTCCTCTTCCTACTCTTCTTCCTCTTCCTCTTCATGTCGTAACCCCATAAAAATAACTCACATATTTATAACAGCTACGATACAAGGAAGAAGTGCTGTAGAATTTACTCCTATAGCGATACACAAATCAAGGAGCATAGAGGCCCTCCTTGTTTGTGAGCTTGTTTATGTGGGGTGGTTGTTTGTGTTGTTGTTTATGTGGGGTGGTTGTTTGTGATGTTGTTTATGTGGGGGACTTGTGATGTTGTTTATGTGGGGTGGTTGTTTGTGAGCTTGTTTATGTGGGCCTTGTTTGTGAGCTTGTTTGTGGGGTGGTTGTTTGTGAGCTTGTTTATGTGGGGTGGTTGTTTGTGATGTTGTTTATGTGGGGTGGTTGTTTGTGTTGTTTATGTGGGGTGGTTGTTTGTGTTGTTGTTTATGTGGGGTGGTTGTTTGTGAGTCTGTTTATGTGGGGTGGTTGTTTGTGTTGTTGTTTATGTGGGGGACTTGTGATGTTGTTTATGTGGGGTGGTTGTTTGTGAGCTTGTTTATGTGGGCCTTGATTGTGAGCTTGTTTATGTGGCTTTTATTAGAGGGGGGAGACCCGCTCCATGCCACGGTCTCTTGGGTCGGAATAAAAGCACCTTCCCGGCTCGTTGAGAAGCTCCCCATATTGTTATCTGAAGGGTGGGGAGAGGAGGGGAGAGGAGATGGTTGTGGTGGTGGGGAGGAGGATGGGAGAGGTGGTTGTGGTGGTGGGGAGGAGGGGTGGTGGTGGGGATGGTGGTGGGGAGAGGAGAGGGTGTTGTGTTTGGGATGATGGTGGGGAGAGGAGAGGGGAGGGGGTGGTGATGGTGGTGGGGAGAGGAGAGGGGAGGGGGTGGTGATGGTGGTGGGGAGGATGGGAGAGGGGTGGTTGTTGGGTATGATGGTGGGGTGGAGGGTAGGAGAGGGGGTGGTGGTGGGGAGGAAGGTAGGGGATGTTGTGGTGGGGATGGTGGTGGGAGAGGAGGGGAGAGAGGTGTTGTGGTGGTGAGGGAGAGGGGAGGAGGGGGGTGATGTTGGTGGTAGTGGTGGTGGTGATGATTGTGGTGGTGGTGGTAGTGGTGACCGTGGTTTTCCTGTATGTGTGTGTATGTATGTATGTATGTAAATTATGGTGTGTATGTTATTACAGTGTGTATGTATCTATGTGTGTACGCGTATGAATGGATATATGTATGTGTATGTCTTATGGTGTGTATGTTAATTGGAGTGTGTATGCATGTATGTTATTGTATGTGTATGTATGTTGTGGTATGTGTATGTATGTATGTA
>NC_136983.1:1427165-1437165 GCF_032717465.1 Coenobita brevimanus | reverse complement strand
TACATACAGACAGACAGACAGTGAGTGAGGGAGTTGGAGAGAGTGAGAAAGGGCCGTGCAGAGAGAGAGAGAGAGAGTGAGTGAGTTAAAGCGAGTGAGAAAGGGCCGTGCGTGACCGTCTAATGATTAACAAGGGAGGGTCGTGCATCCATCTAGCCCAGGGATGCAGGAGTGGGGGGAAATAATTAGAGAGAGAGAGAGAGAGAAAGAGAAAGTAAATGGGGTTCGAATTGATGTTTTGGCAGGTGTGTGTGTGTGTGTGTGTGTGTGTGTGTGTGTGTGTGTGTGTGTGTGTGTGTGTCTATCTAAATCACTATTTATCTATCCGTATAAGTATCTATCTATCTGTCTGTCTCTTTCTACGTGTTTGTGATAGTTTGCATTAATTCTCTCTCTCTCTCTCTCTCTCTCTCTCTCTCTCTGCTGAAGGTATGCACTCTAAAACGCATATCTAAAGGCTGCGTGTAGGATTATGCTGGGAAGGAATTTGGCGTACTATCCTTCGCCTACGAGCTCATAGTCGCGAAATATAAGAGCCAGATTTTAGAGTCCCCCACTTATGTTTCGAAAATGAGAGAGAGAGAGAGAGGGGGGGGTAGGAATGGAATCTCTAATATTCTCTGTTGATTTTTTTTTTGTTTTTTTCTTTTTACCAAATTGTTTCTTTCACGGTAAATATTTAAGTGATTTATATATAACCCCCTCCCCTCCCTCATACCCCTCCCCTTCTCTCTATCCTCCCCTCCCCTCTCTTTCTCCTCCCTTCTACCCCTCTCTTCCTATCCTCTACCTCCTCTTTCTTCGTGTCTTCCCCCTCCCTCCATTCCCTACACTTCCCCATTTCTATTCCCCCTCTCCCTTTCCTCCTCCGCCTCCTCCTCCTCCCATCCCTTCCCCGCCTCTCCATTCCCTCTTCCCTCTCCTTCCTTCCTTTCTCATCCTCCTACCTTCTCTTCTCTTCTCTTCTTCCACTCTCCTCCCTCCCCTCCCTCTTCTCGTTCCCCTCTCCCTCCCCTTCCTCCCCTACTCCCTCCCTCCCCATCTCTCGTACTCCCTTCCCCTCCCCAACCTCTCTCTTAAATCCGACCCCTTCCTTGCTCTTCCCCTCCCTCCCCTCCTTTCCCTTTCTCTTTCCTTCCTCCTTCCCTCCCCACCCCTGTCGTATACCCTCTCTCCTCCCCAACTTCTTACACCCCTCCCCATCGATCCTCTTCTCCTGCATTCCCCAATCTTTCCTCCTTTCTCCCCTTCCCTCCCCTCCCCCCTCTCCCTTTCCTTCCCTCTCCCTTTCCATCCTCTTTTCCTACCTTCCTCAATCTTTCCTCCTTTCTTCCCCTCCCTCCCTCTCCCCTCTCCTCCCCCTTCTCCCCTTCTCCTCCCCCTTCTCCCCTTCTCCACCCCTCCCTCTCTCCCTTGCCATCCTCTTCTACCTTCCTCAATCTTTCCTCATTTCTCCCACTCCCTCCCTTCCCCTCCCCTTATCCCTTTCCTTCCCCCTCCCCTTCCAGCCTCTTCTCTTACCTTCCTCAATCTTTCCTCCTTTCTCCCCCTCCCCCTCTCTCCCCTTCTCCATCCCTCCACTTCCTCTCCTTCCATCCTGTTTTCCTACCATCCTCAATCTTTCCTCCTCTCTCCCCCTCTCCCTTCCGCTCCCCTCCTCTCCCTTCCCCTTTCTCCCCTCCCTTCCCCTTCCCTCCCCTCCACAGGCCACGTAGGTGAAACGGGGGTTGTGGCGCCCGGAGAATTTTTGCAATTTCTAATCCGAACTTTTTCTCCCTCCAAGAATTTTAGTAATGCCTACCCAATAAAGTACAGACCCACCATTAATCTTGGCCCTCATGGTAGCCACCCCTCCACCACTACCATACCCCTACCATAACTACCATACCCCTACCATAACTACCATACCCCTACCATAACTACCATACCCCTACCATAACTACCATACCCCTACCATAATGCAAAGACCTACCATTTATCTTAGGCCCTTCATGGTAGCGACCCCTCCACCACTACCATACCCCTACCATAACTACCATACCCCTACCATAACTACCATACCCCTACCATAACTACCATACCCCTACCATAACTACCATACCCCTACCATAACTACCATACCCCTACCATAACTACCATACCCCTACCATAATGCAAAGACCTACCATTTATCTTAGGCCCTTCATGGTAGCGACCCCTCCACTACTACCATACCCCTACCATAACTACCATACCCCCTACCATAATGCAAAGACCTACCATTTATCTTAGGCCCTTCATGGTAGCCACCCCTCCACCACTACCATACCCCTACCATAACTACCATACCCCTACCATAACTACCATACCCCTACCATAATTACCATACCCCTACCATAGCTACCATACCCCTACCATAACTACCATACCCCCTACCATAACTACCGTACCCCTACCATAACTACCATACCCCTACCATAACTACCATGCCCCTACCATAGCTACCATACCCCTACCATAACTACCATACCCCTACCATAACTACCATACCCCCTACCATAACTACCATACCCCTACCATAACTACCATACCCCTGCCATAAAGCAAAGACCTACCATTTATCTTACAGCTTAGCCTCTCTCTCTCTCTCTCTCTCTCTCTCTCTCTCTCTCTCTCTCTCTCCCTCACTGCTAATATATAATCCCTTCCCCTCCGTCCCCCTTCCCTCCCCCTCCCTTCCCTCCCATCGACTCCTCCCTCCCTTCTTCTCCCACCCCTCTCCTTCTCCTCCTCCTCTCCTCCCCTCCTCTCCTTCTCCTCCTCCTCTCCTTCTCCCCCTCCCTCCCTTCCATCCTTCCCCTCCTTTCCCTCGTCTCTCTCTCTCTCTCTCTCTCTCCCTCCCTCCCTCTCCCCTTCTCCCTCTCCCCTTCTCCCTCTCCTTCTCTCTCCCTCCTTCCTCTGCACTCCATCCCTTCGTTTTCCTCTCCTTTCCCCTCCATTCCCCTCTCTCTCTCAATTCCTCATGCATCACCTCCCCTCTCTGCCTCTATAATCCCTCCACTCCCCTCCCCTCCCCTTCCCTTCCCTTCCCTTCCCTTCCCTTCCCTGCCCTCCCCTCCCCTCCCCTCCCCTTCCCTTCCCTTCCCTTCCCTGCCCTCCCCTCCCCTCCCCTCCCCTCCCCTCCCCTCCCCTGCCCTTCCCTGTCCTGCCCTTCCCTGCCCTTCCCTTCCCTTCCCTTCCCTTCCCACTCCCCTTCCCCTCCCCTCTTCTCTCCCTCACCCCCTCTCTTTTACCTTCCCTTTCCTTCCTTTCCTCCCCGCCACTCCCCTCCCCTTTCCTTCCCTCCCCTCCCCTCCCCTTTCCACCCCTCCCTTTCCTTCACGCCCCCGCTCCTCTCTTAGTCTCTCCTTCCTCATCGTTCTCTCCCCTCCCTCTCCCTCTCTCCTTCTTCCTCCATCCTCCATTCCCTCCCTTTTTCTCTCTTCCCCTCTTCATCTGCTCCTCCCCTTTTCTTCCCCCACTCCTCCCCTCCCTCTCCTACTCTTCTTCCTTTCTTCTCTTTCTCCTACACCTCTCCCACCCCCCTCCTCTTTCCTTCTCCCCTCCTCTTCCCCCTTCTAAATCCCCCTCCTCTCCTCCTCTTCCCCCCTCCCCCTCTCCCCCTCTCCCCTTTTCCCTCTCCTCTTTCCCCCTCCTTCTCTTCCTCCTCTTCCACGCATATCTTTTCCCCCCTCCTCTCCTCATTCCCACTCCTCTCTCCCTCCCTCTCCCCCTCCTCTCCCCCTCCCCCTCCTCTTCCCCTCCCCCTCCTCTTCCCCTCCCCCTCCTCTTCCCCTCCCCCTCCTCTCTCCCTCTCCCTCCTCTTCCCCTCCCCCTCCTCTTCCATCCTTATCCTTCCCCCTCCTCATCCACCCTTATCTTTCCCGCTACCCATCCTTCCCCCTCCCCCTCCCCTCCTCCCCTTCCCCTCCCCTCCTCCCCTCCCCCCTCCCCTCCCCTCCCCTCCCCTCCCCGTAATGGAGTGGCCTGATAAACACACTCAGGTGGACCCAGCCAGAATAAGCCCAAAAGCCTATAATTGTACCCCCAGTATATATATTGGTGTGTGTGTGTGTGTGTGTGTGTGTGTGTGTGTGTGTGAGAGAGAGAGAGAGAAATTGTGCGTGTGTGTGTGTGTGTGTGTGTGTGTTCAAGTACCTGTTCCTGTGTGTGTGTGTATGTTTGTGTATATGCGTGTGTATGTATATATGTACGTATCTCTGTATATATGCATGTGTGTATATGTGTACGTATGTGTGTGTGTGTTTAATAGTTATATATATAAGTGTGTGCACCAGGCCTTCCCTTTGTCTTGTGTGTATGTGCGTATAATTAGCCTGTGTGTGTGTGTGTGTGTGTGTGTGTGTGTGTGTGTGTGTGTGCTTCTAGTTATCATTGAACTCTGTACGGTGAGTGTTTTTATGTAGGTGTATGTATGTACGTACGTATATGTACGTGTGTGTGTGTGTGTGTGTGTGTATGAGACTGATCCGATTAACAGTAGACAAAGGATTTATGTGTATGTTTCCATGTGTGTGTGTGTGTGTGTGTGTGTGTGAGAGAGAGAGAGAGAGAGACAGAGACAGAGAGAGAGAGTGAGAGAGATTGTGCTTGTATGTGTGTGTGTGTGTGTGTGTGTGTGTGTGTGTGTTTAATAAAGCCAGTATGACCTTTACCACTAGTGTCACCTTTAAGTGAAATTCTTTAGTGGTAATAATGTTTAAGAAAATTGTACTTAGAGGTAAACAGAGAGACAGATAGATAGACAGACACAGACAGACAGACAGTTACCTAGATTGACAGAGAGACAGGCAGATAGGCAGACAGATAGTTAGACAGTTACATAGACAGCAAGAGAGACGGAGGACCAGCCATCCCGTCCCCTGCCTTCCCATGCGAATCACCTCATTATTCCAGGGCTAATTAAATGTCGGTCTGCCTGGCTGCCCTGCTTGTCTTCTCGTTCTGCTTCGGAGCGCGTGTCGGGGCTACGGAGCGAGTTTCGGATCCCTGCAGTGCGTTTCGGAGGCTACAGAGAGCGTTTCAGAGTTAAGGAGCGCGTGTCGGGGCTACGGAGCGAGTTTCGGGGCTACGGAGTGAGTTTCGGATCCCTGGAGTGCGATTCGAAGCTAAGGAGTGAGTTTCGAAGCTATAGAGTGTGTTTCGAAGCTATGGAGTGAGTTTCGGATCCCTGGAGTGCGTTTTGGAAGCTAAGAAGTGTGTTTTAGAGCTAAGAAGAGAGTTTCGAAGCTATGAAGCGTGTTTTGAAACTGTAGAGTGTGTTTCGAAGCAGCGGCAGAATCGTGTGTGTGTGTGTGTGTGTGTGTGTGTGTGTGTGTGTGTAAAAACTAATTACTCGATATAAAGAATCTCTCTCTCTCTCTCTCTCTCTCTCTCTCTCACGCGCGCACACACACACACACACACACACACACACACACACACACACTTAACATGATGAAATTTCTTATTCATTTAATTCGGTATAAACTCGTCCCACATAATGCTTAAATACGACTTGTAAATGAGAGAGAGAGAGAGAGAGAGAGAGAGAGAGAGTCAAATATCTATCTATTAAGGTATCTGCCTTTATCTTTCTCTCTCCAGCTATCTGTCTATCTATCTATTCTATTACCACCATGCATCCATTCAAATCTATCCGTCTCTCTCTCTATCTATCTATGTCTAACTCCGTCCAAAACCATTTGTTCATCCTTCCATCCATTCATCCATCTGTCTATCTATCTATCTATCTGTATCTATCTATCTATTTGTCCATTTTTCTGTCCAGCCATCCGTCCATCTATCTTTGTCAATCAATCTTTTTTTTTCATTATTTTTTTGTCATTTATTCTCTTAGGTCATCCATCCATCTATCTATTTTTGTCTGTCTATCTATCTATGTCTATCTATCTATCTGTCTTTCTCCCTAACATAAATAAAATCATTATGCAACATTTCATCCATCCATCCATCTCAGTCTGTCTATTTCTATCTATCTATCTATCTATATCTTTCACCATTACCTGTATCAAATCTTCATGCAACATTGGACCTTAAAACCCTTGAGAATAGAGACCAAAATGCCAAACTGTCTATCCTCTATCTAATTCTATCTATCGTTATGTATATCAGTATTTATCTATTGGTATAAGTACTTTATCTATCAATTTATCTGCCTCTACATCTGCCTCTATCTATCAGTGTAACATCTATCTATCTATCTATTGCCTTGTAGTCTCTGTCTGTCGACCTATTTGTAATTCTGTCTGTCTGTCTGTCGCAATCCTATCTATCTATCTAACTGTCTATCTATCTATCTCTATCTACCTATCTCAATCTATCTGTACCTATATATATCTACCAACCACCCTCGCTACCTACTTACCTACCTAACTACCTATCTGTCTGTCTATCTATCTATATCTATCTTTATGTATATATGTATTTCTCTCTGCTTTTTATGCACATGTCTATCTCAGTTATCTATCTATCTTTGTGTCTATTTCTGTGCACACCTACCTACCAACCTACCTATCTATCTATCTGTCTGTCTATCTATCTGTCTGTCTATCCATCCATCTACCCACATCGTCTGTTTATCTACCCACTACCTATCTATCTGTCTATCTATCAATCTATCTGTCTATCTATCCATCCATCTACCCACATCGTCTGTTTATCTATTTATCTTTGAGTATCTATCTATCAATCTCTATCCATCCACCCATCTCTCTACCTCAATTGTCAGTAGATGTCTGTATATCTATCCATCTATCTATCTATCTATCTATCCATGTATCAATCAATCTGTCCATCCATCCATCCATCTACGTACATTATTTATCCATCTATCTGTCCATCTATCTATCTATCCATGTATCAATCTATCTATCCAAGCAAGCTAAAGCCTTCATCCATCCATCCATCTACCTACCTACATACCATCTATCCATCCATCCATCCATCCATCTACCTACCTACATTCCATCCATCCATCCATCCATCCATCTGCCTACCTACATTCCGTCTATCCATCTATCTATCTATCCATCCATCCATCTATCTACCTACTTTATCTATCTATCTATCTATCTATCACAGCAAGTAAAGCCTTCTAGTCAGAACCGTGGAACTCTCTCAAAGTCAAGATGGTGAAGTGCAAATGTCATGTCTATCATGTAGGTTCTGAGAAGTGAGAGGCCGGGAAATGATAGGGGGGAGAGAGAGACAGAGAGAGAGAGACAGACAGACAGACAGACAGACAGACAGACAGAAGAGGGATAGACAGTGACATAAAGAAAGGGAGACGAAAATGAGAGAGAGAGAGAGAGAGAGAGAGAGAGAGTTATCCTTTGCTCTTTCGCGTGTTTGGGAGTTGACCTAAGGAGGGGAAGGGTGTTTGTGTGTGTGTTTGTTTGTTTGTGGTGAGGGGAGGTGGGGAAGTGTGTTGTTGTTGTTGTTGTTGTCTCTCTCTCTCTCTCTCTCTCTCTCTCAGTCTATCTCGAACTTAAAACTTTCTATCTATCTATCTATCTATCTATTCCTTGCCCCAATTTAGAACCAGATCTAGAAGGAAATGTCTTTACAACTCTAAGCCTTCTAAGATTAACGATCATTTGTGCTTTTGTCTCTCTCACGATTAGCAAGTGTGTTTTAAAGTGAAATTGTGGTGTTTTAATTGTGTGTTTGTGTGTGTGTGTGTGTGTGGATGGGTGTGTATGGAGAGAGAGAGAGAGGATGTATGGATATGGAGAGGGAGAGTGCGTGTGTGTGTGTGTGTGTGTGTGTGTGTGTGTGTGTGTGTGTGTGGATGGGTGTGGATGGAGAGAGAGAGAGAGAGAGAGAGAGGATGTATGGATATGGAGAGGGAGTGTGTGTGTGTGTGTGTGTGTGTGTGGATGGGTGTGTATGGAGAGAGAGAGAGAGAGAGAGGATGTATGGATATGGAGAGGGAGTGCGTGTGTGTGTGTGTGTGTGTGTGTGTGGACAGGTGTGTGTGGCTGTGAGATTAGTTTACCTTTGCAATGCAGATAACAGCCAGGTGATGATAACTCTATGCATACCTTATCTGGCCGTCCGGGGGGGGGGGGAGGAAGAGGGGAAGATTGAGGATGGGAGGGATGGGGTGGGGAAGATGTTGGGTGGGGAGGATGGGGGTGGGGAAAGTTAGGGATGCGGCGTCCATCCGGGAACAGTACCAATAAATAGTAGTAGTAGTAGTAGTAGTAGTAGTTATAGTAGTAGTAGTAGTAGTAGTAGTAACCAGAAAGCACTCAGAGGACGTATACCCCCGCCAGTGCCATTGTCATTAAAAGAAAATAAAAAAAAATATACCCGGGTCCGGATCGGTGGAGATATTGTGTGGAATAAGATACGGATTAGCCCCAAAATTTAATCAGTTGTTCCTTGTCCCATGGGCCACTCTTCCACAAAATTATATTGAAATTCATGGAGAACATTTGGAGATATCGTGTGAACAGACAAACAGACAAACGTACGTGAATACATACCCTCCTGCATGGCGGAGGTAATAATCTATCTATCTATCTATCTATTTGCCAGACGCCATAATCCCGTAAGGGGTGGCCATTTGACTTCGAGTTGTTTTACAGGGAGGGGCACTAACCCTCCACCAACCCACTTGTTGACACGTAGGGAGCACGTATGGTTTGGTTATATGGTTACCACCCAGCGTTGTAAATGGTTTCTTGGTTTACAGGAAACCATTTGGCTTGTCACTCAATGTAAAGCCACCTGTAAAGAAAAGCAATGAGAAGTGACAGGAAAGATGGGAGAAATAGGAAGAGAGGAAGGCAGGCACAGAAAAAGAATGATAAAGGCTAAGGAAGAAGTAGGCAGCACTACATCAGGTGAGTGGATGATGGTCGCCACCACCTACCAGTCAGGTAATAATAATAATAATAATAATAATAATAATAATAATTGCTTCTTGGCTTTTTGGATAAAATCAAAGTGTAGCATAATTAACAACAGCAACAATAATAATAATAATGATAAGAGTAATTTAATAATAATAATAAACAGTATACCTAATAATAATAATAATAACAATAATAATAATAGCAATAATAATAATAATAATAGTAAATGACGTTGTATAATCCCCTCCCCTAATATTACATAAAGGTAATCCTGTGTGTGTGGTAATACCGCCGGAAGCCACTGCAATTACCATGCAACACTAGGCAGGTTGTAAATTGATGAATGTGTGTTGTTGATGTCAAAGCATTGCACATTTATTGACGTGGGAGGAGGAGGAGGAGGACGAGGAGGTGGAGGAGGAGGAATGGTGGTGGTGGTGGTGGTGGTGGTGGTAGTAGTTGTTGTTATTAGTATTATTGGTAGTAGTAGTAGTAGTAGTTGTAGATTTGATTAGTAAACTGTTTCTTTCTCCTCATCCTTTTTCTTTCTCCTCATCCTTTTTCTTTCTCCTTATCCTCCCTCTCTCTCTCTCTCTCTCTCTCTCTCTCTCTCTCTCTCTCTCTCTCAGATCGAAGGCCCTATTATCCCGTAAGATTTCCCTATCCATACACGTCTAATTATCTCACTCTCTCTAAAGACGCACTTAGAGAGAGAGAGAGAGAGAGAGAGAGTTACCACCTCTAGTGTCTCTTTCTCACTAGTTTCTCACCACAAGGTCGAAAGTCTTGCATTGAATATAAGATTTTGAGCCAGAGTCCTTTATTACTGAGAGAGAGAGAGAGAGAGAGAGAGAGAGAGAGAGAGAGAGAGAGAGAGAGAGAAATTAACTGCAGGGCTTCCCAATATATTTCCGGGTCGCGCTGTGCAGTTACCCCCTTTTTTCCGTGGCTCTACACCCTCCCCGTAGCACTTCTTCGTGACTAGCAGCGCAATTTAAGCTCTTCTCCAGCCCAGTATTAAAGGTGAAGGAATGGGTATTGGCGTTATTGTGTGAAATAGATTGATAGATAGATAGATAGAAAGAGAGAGAATATAC
>NC_136983.1:1402165-1422165 GCF_032717465.1 Coenobita brevimanus | reverse complement strand
AGAGAGAGAAATGAGAAGATAGACAAAGAGAGAGAGAGAGGCTAGTCACGAAGAAGTGGCTGAGTTGTCACATCCGCTGTTAAGTGTGAGGACTAGGATGGCATCTCAAGGAGTCTCTCTCTCTCTCTCTCTCTCTCTCTCTCTTTAATTTCCTCCTCTCACCTCTCTCTTTTCCTTCATCATACTCTTTCACCTTTCTCTCTCTCTCTCTCTCTCTCTCTCTCTCTCTCTCTCTCTCTCTCTCTCTCTCTCTCTCTCTCTCTCTCTCTCTCTCTCTCTCTCTCTTTAATTTCCTCCTCTCACCTCTCTCTTTTCCTTCATCATACTCTTTCACCTTCTCTCTCTCTCTCTCTCTCTTTCTCTCTCTCTCTCTCTCTCTCTCTCTCTCTCTCTCTCTCTCTCTCTCTCTCTCTCTCTCTCTCTCTCTCTCTCTCTCTCAGTAAAAGTTCAGAACACCTTTTTATTTAACTTTTCGACTCCTGTTCCGAATATTTTCACTTTTTGACCAGTTCCTTCATATGATATTTTTTATTTTGATTTTCTGATTAATAGAAATTTATATATTATTAAAAACTGTCTACTTATATCTTTCTCCATACTGTCTTCCCTCCCTCCCTCCCTGTTTCTCTCCACCCCATTCCTCCTCCCTGTTTCTCTCCTCCCCCTCTCCTCTCTCCCCATTCCTCCTCCCCCTCTCCTCTCTCCCCATTCCTCCTCCCCCTCTCCTCTCTCCCCATTCCTCCTCCCTCCCCATTCCTCCTCCCTCCCCATTCCTCCTCCCCCTCTCCTCTCTCCCCATTCCTCCTCCCCCTCTCCTCTCTTCCCATTCCTCCTCCTCTCCCCTTCCTTTATCCTCCATCATCTCCCCCTCCCCTCCTCCCCCCTCCTCCATTTCCCTCCCCCGTCCCCCTCCCTTCCTCCCCCTCCTCCATTCCCCTCTCCCCTTCCCCTTCCTCTCCCCTCTCCTCCTTCCTCCCTCCCTTCCCCCATCCGTCCCCTCTTTCCTCTTCCTTCTTCCTCTTTTTCTCTTCCCTCCCCTCCTCTCATCCCCCCCTTCTCCTCTCACATACCATCCCCTCCCCCTCACCATTCCCCTCCCTCACTCTCTCCCCATCTCCCTATCTATTTGTCTATCTGTCTGTATATGTCTATTGCCTGTGTCTTTCTAACTCCTCTCTCTCTCTCTCTCTCTCTCTCTCTCAGGTTGAGCAAGTTAGTCATGCAAAAGTGTCAACAGAGCATCCACGCTCCGTTGACTCCACCCGAGAGAGAGAGAGAGAGAGAGTGTGTGTGTGTGTGTGTGTGTGTGTGTGTGTGTGTGTGTGTGTGCGTATGCGTGCAGGGACAGATAGATAGATAAAGAGAAAGGGGGGTGGAGGGAAATAGATATTCAGATAGAAGAATAGATAGGTAGGTAGTTAGAGAGAGAGAGAGAGAGAGGACAGATAGATAGAAAGGGGGATGGAGGGAGATATATAGACACATAGAAGAATAGGTATGTAGTAATTAGAGAAAGAGAGAGAGAGAGAGAGAGAGAGAGAGAGAATGAATGTGAACAGACTGATGAAATATATGGAGATAGATACATGGATAGATAGATATAGATGGATAGATAGATAGATGGATAGATAGATATACAATAGATGGATAGATATAGATAGATAGGTGAATAGGTAGGTAGGTTGGTAGGCAGGGTCTGAGAGATGGATAGATAAAATAGATACATGGATAGATAGTTTTATAGATAGATAAAGAGACAGACAGACAGATAAAGAAAGAAAGAAAAGAGAAAGTAAAAGGAGAGTGAAAGAATGGATGAGAAAATGATTGTAAGCATAGATAGATAGATAGACAGATAGATAGATAGATAGGTAGATAGATTGACAACCCAATAGATACAAACAGACAGACAGATAGATAGATAGATAGATCGAGATAGACAGACAGACAGGTAGACAGTGAGGAGAAAAAATCCTACGGCAAATTAACGCAGCCGAGACAGACATATTTACCTAGTGCTTGAAGAGAGAGAGAGAGAGAGAGAGAGAGAGAGAGAGAGAGAGAGAGAGAGAGGAAAAAAGAAAGTGTCCTTATAGTCAGATTGGAGGGTTGATTTGACTAGTAACCAAGGAGACGCATTCCTCCCTAACCCCTTTCAGTTCGGTTGATGGCCAGGTGTAGTCAGATTGGAAGCTTAATTTGACTAGTAACCAAGGAGACGCATTCCTACCTCAAAACCTGATAGAGTGAGTCATAGAAGCCTTATAATGTTAAATAATAAACCAATAATTATAATGATATAAATATGTTACTAATAATTCTTTCTCTCTCTTTTGCAGGTAAGAAGTGATAGCTACATTACTGCGAAGAGAAGAGGACAGGTGTTAATCGGATGAGGAAGAGGTGAGGATTCTCTCTCTCTCTCTCTCTCTCTCTCTCACACACACACACACACACACACACACACACACACACACACACACACACACACACACACACACACACACACACACACACTTATTCTCTCTCTCTCAAATTGACACACCTACTTTATTAACTTGTAAATAAAAGGCTTTACTTCTCTCTCTTAAAATTGCTTTATTTTTTTAGTCTGGGGGCTACCTTAGGGACTGAGAGAGAGAGAGAGAGAGAGAGAGAGAGAGAGAGAGACAGACAGACAGACAGACAGACAGACAGAGAGAACATTTATGAGTTTGGTGAGAAGAAATAGTGAGGAAGGAAAATGATGGTGATGATGATGATGATGATGATGATGATGATGATGATATTTGCTATAACTGTTGGTAGGATAGAGTGAGGAAGGAGGAGGAGGAGGGAGGAGGAGAGGAAGACAGGAAGAAGGGGGTGAGAAAGAGAGAGGGGAGAGAATGGGGAAAGAGGGGAAGAAAAGGGGAGAGGGGGAAAGGGGAGGGGGAAAAAGAGAAGGAAGAATGTAAGGGGTGGAGTTTGGAGTGGGGGTGGCTAGAGAGAGAGGGGGGGGGAGAGAGAGTTGAAGGGGGGTATGCTGTGGAGGAAGGCAGTATAGTCGTGTAATATTCTACAAGGTCTGCGCTTTCCGTGTTATTCACTTTGAGGTGAGAGAGAGAGAGAGAGAGAGAGAGAGAGAGAGAGAGAGAGAGAGAGAGAGAGAGAGGGAGTATATGTGGATAGGGTGAAGAATATGTGTGTGTGTGTGTGTGTGTGTGTGAGAGTATGAATGGAAAGGGTGAAGAATAAGTGTGTGTGTGTGTGTGTGTGTGTGTGTGTGTGTGTGTGTGTGTGTGTGAGAGAGAGAGAGCCGTTGTATGTGGATTACGAGAGAGACAGGTAAGAGGCACGGTAATTCCAGGTGTATATTTACCTGTGAGCTAATTAAGGATTCAAGGTAGCCGCTAATACCCTTGCTGAGAGAGAGAGAGAGAGAGAGAGAGAGAGACAGACAGACAGACAGAATGGGAGTAAACAGAGAGAGACAGAGAGACAGACAGATAGACACAGATAGAATGGGAGTAAACAGAGAGACAGACAGACAGACAGATAGAATGGGAGTAAACAGAGACAGAGAGAGACAGACAGACAGACAGACAGTAGGAAGAAACAAGTAAACAAAAAAATGACAAGGGGAGAGAGAGAGAGAGAGAGAGAGAGAGAGAGAGAGAGAGAGAGAGGATTTTATAGGGTACGTATGAGTTCAAAAATAAATCTTATCATTTTAAGTCATGAGAGATTTTATTGTATATTGTCAGATGGCCTCTCTCTCTCTCTCTCTCTCTCTCTCTCTCTCTCTCTCTCTCTCTCTCTCTCTCTCTCTAATCTTTTTTTTTCATTTTCTTTACTGTCGATATTTTTTTCTTAATTATTTTTGCTTGCTGTGGCTTACTGTGTGTGTGTGTGTGTGTGTGTGTGTGTGTGTGTGTGTGTGTGTGTGTGTGTGTGTGTGTGTGTGACAGACAGACAGACAGACACACACACACACACACACACACACACACACACACACACACACACACACACGGAGAGAGAGAGAGAGAGAGAGAGAGAGAGAGAGATCATTATCGGAGGAAGAACAAACGCCCAGTAAACTCGACTAAATCCTCCCCCTCCCCCTACCCCTCCCCCTACCCCTCCTCTTTCCCTCCCCCTCCTCCTTCCCTCCCCCTCCCCTCCCCTCCCCTTGTCTAAGCTGCTTTCCCCTCTAATCACGGGGAGAGGGGAGAGAGGGAGAGAGAACTGAGAGGGAAGGGGAGGGGAGAGAGAGAGAGAATTGAGTGGGAAGGGAAGGGGGAGGGAGGGAGAAGAATTGAGAGGGAGGGAAAGGGAGAGGGAGGGGGAGGGAAAACAGGTGAGGGAAGAGGGAGGATGGAAGGGAGAAAGAGGAGGGGAAGGGAGAGGGGAAAAAGGGGGAAGGGGAAAAGGGGGAGACAAAGGGGGGATGAGGGGAAAGGGAGAGAGAGAGAGAGGCAAGAGAGAGAATATGATGGATGGTACTTGTGGAGATGATGGTTGTAGTTGTGGTAAGAGGAAGGATTGTGGTAGTTGTGGTACTCTCTCTCACACACACACACACACACACACACACACACACACACACACACACACACACACACACACACACACACACACACACACACCACTTCCTCCCTTTGAAGTACTTACGTGAGGATCGAACCTACTTATGTTTAGACAGGTAACATTACGGTATCGTCCAGGTGATGGTGGTGGTGGTGGTGGTGGTGGTGGTGGTGGGGATGGTGATGATGATGATGATGATGATGGTGGTGGTGGTGGTGGTGGTGGTGGTGATGATGATGATGATGATGATGATGATGGTGGTGGTGGTGGTGGTGGTGATGATGATGATGATGATGATGATGATGATGATGGTGGTGGTGGTGGTGGTGGTGGTGGTGATGATGATGATGATGATGATGATGATGATGATGATGATGATGATGATGATGATGGTGGTGGTGGTGGTGGTTGTGGTGATGGTGGTGGTGGTGATAGTGTTGGTGGTAATGATGATGGTGGTGGTGATGATGATGATGATGATGTACTCCATTGCTATCATCACACTTATCATCACACGTCTCTTCTCTCTCTCTCCGTCATCACAACGCAACGCATAAACAAGAGAATGTCATAGGCTTGTGTGTGTGTGTGTGTGTGTGTGTGTGTGTGTGTGTGTGTGTGTGTGTGTGTGTGTCCACGTCTACCCATCAGTGTGTCTCTCCACCAACATATGTGTGTGTATGCATGTGTATATGTGTACGTGTGTGTGTGTATGCCACCGTGTACGTAGACCATTTCAAAGACCGAATTATTCTGCATCAAAATAACAAGAAATCTAGTGGTCTGAAGCCCCGTGTTGCAAAGAGCTGCAAATTTGCATCAATGAATATTTATACACGAGAGAGGGAGGGGAAGGCCGAGGATGAGATGGAGGGATGAAGTGGAGGGGTATATGAGAGAGGGAGGGGGAGGCCAAGGATGAGATGGAGGGATGGAGAGGAGAGGTATATGAGAGAGGGGGATGTGAGTTGTGCAGTGAAATGGCCGGGGACAGGACGACGTGGAGGCGATTTGTTTGTGGCCACCCCGTATGGGATTAAGGCGCCTGGCAATAGATAGATTGATAGAAAATGGAGAGCAGCCATTCTTAGTGGCCTGGTCTGCGGGTGTGGGGGTGGTGGGTGGGGAGGCGTTGGGTGGGGGTGGGGTTTTATTTGTGTGTGTGTGTGTGTGTGTGTGTGTGTGTGTGTGTGTGTGTGTGTGTGTGTGTGTGTGTGAACGCCAGAAAGAGCGTCAGCAAGCACCCACACACGCACAAACAGACACACAAATACACACACTGAAAGAAAACTCTCTCTCTCTCTCTCTCTCTCTCTCTCTCTCTCTCTCTCTCTCATTGTACCTCCTCTATCCTATCCTCCTCTTTTCCTCCCCATATTTCCCCATTTCACCATTCCCCATTTCACCCTATATCACCATTCTCCATTCCTCCCCACCTTTCCCCATTCCCCCATTCCTCCCCACCTTCCCCATTCCTCCCCACCTTCCCCCATTCCTCCTGACCTTCTCCCATTCCCCTATCTCCCCCCTTCCTCCCCACCTTCAGCCATTTCCCCTTTCCTCCCCATTTCACCATTCCATATCCCTCCTCACCTTTTTTCATTCCTTATTTCACCCTATTTCACCATTTCCCATTCCTCCCCACCTTCCCTATTCCTCCCCACCCTCCCCCATTCCTCCCCACCTCCCATTCCTCCCCATCTTCTCCCATTCCTCCCCATCTTCCCCCATTCCTCCCCATCTTCCCCCATTCCTCCCCACCTTCACCATTCCTCCCCACCTTCACCATTCCTCCCCACCTTTCCCCATTCCCCTATTTCACCCATTTCCCCATTGCAAGGCACTCTCCCCATTTTCAACACGTTAAATATGCATACGTTGAGTTAGTGTTATGTTATGAAGTTACTTACGCATTTCCAGTGGTAGGAAGGAGGGAAGAAGGAAGGAAGGAGGGAGGGAAGGTTGGAAAGAGGGAGGGCAAGGGAGGAAGGAAGGAAGGAGGGAGGGGGGAGGGAAGGATGGAAGAAAGGAAGGAAGGAAAGACGGATGGATAGGAGAGAGAGAGAGAGAGAGAGAGAGAGAAGGAGGGAAGGAGGGAGGGAAAAAAGGAAGGAAGGAGATGGAGGAAAGGTAGGAAGGGAGGAAGGAGAGAGGGAGGGAAGGTAGGAAGGAAGGAAAGAGGTAGGGGAAGGAAGGGAGGAAGGAAGGAGAGAGGGAGGGAAGGTAGGAAGGAAGGAAGGAAATAAAGACGGAAGTAGGCAGGCAGAGAGAGAGAAAAAGAGAAGGAGAGAGAGAGAGAGAAAGAGAGAGAGAGAGAGAGAGAGAGAGGGAAATAAATGGACAGGAAATAAAGGAAACCCAAAGAAAACGGGAATAAATAACTAAATAAAGGGAGTCTTCGTTATTTTCATTACTAAATCGGATTAACGCTTATCAGAGGCTAATGTGTCGATCATGACGTCACGGCTCGACACACGGCACCTCATCTGCATATCTGGCTTGTGAGAGAGAGAGAGAGAGAGAGAGAGAGAGAGGGGTGGGGAGGTGGTGGTGGTGGTGATGATGATGGTGGTGGTGGTGGTGATGATGATGATGTGGTGATGATGATGATGCTTTACTTAACTCAGTCTCTCCTCCTCGTTTCCCCTCTTCCTTCCCTCTTTCCCCTCACTGAATCAGATTACTCCAATAACCCCCCCCTCTCTCTCTCTCTCTCTCTCTCTCTCATTCCCCTTTCATTCCCCTCGTCATTCTTTTTCCCCTCTCCTCTCTTCCTCCTACCCTCTTCTCTCTTTTTCCCTTCTCCCCTCTCTTTCTTCCTCCTCCCCTCCTCATCCCTCAGTTCCCCTCTTCCTCCTCCTCTTCCCCTTCCTTTGCATTCATTCCCCTCTCTCTTCTCTTCCTTCTTCCCTTTCTCCTCTCCCTCCCTTTCCCCTCCCTTCCCCCCTTCCTTTTCCATCCCATTCCCCCCATCATTTCTCTCTCCCTCTCCCTACATTTCCCCTCCTTCTCCCTCCCTCCTCCCTCCCCCTCCCACCCTTTCCCCTTCCCTTTTTCGTCTCTTCCCTTACCCTTTCCCCTCTCCCACCTCCTCCCTTTCCTCCTCCCCTCCCCTTCCTCCTCCCCTCCCTTTCCTCCTCCCCTCCCTTTCCTCCTCCCCTCCCTTTCCCCCTCCCCTTCCCTTTCCCTGTCGTCCCTCTTCCCCCTCCCCACCCTTTCCCCCTCACATCCCCTCCCTTTCTCCATCCCCTCCCTCCCCTTCCTCATCAGTGAGATAGGGGGGAGGTAGTCAGGGTAGTTTTAACGACCCTCACTCTCCCTTATCATTCCCCTCCCTCCCCTCCTCTCCCTTTCCCCTCATCACTCTCCCCTCTCATCCCCTCCCTTTCCCCTCATCCCTTTCCCCTCCCCTCCCCTCCCTCATCAGTGGGGTGCTTTCAACGACTCTCACTCCCTCAATGTTATCAAAAGGTAATTACCCAGCCAGTCATCAGGGGAGGGGGAGGGGGAGGGAGGGGAAGGGGAGGGAGGGAGGATAGATAGGGGAAATGGAGGGAGAAGGATTGAGAAGTTGTGGAGGGGAGAGGAGGGAGGGAGAGGAGGGAAGGGGAGGGAGAGGGAGGGAGGCTAGATAGGGGAAATGGAGGGAGAAGGATTGAGAGGTGGTGGAGGTGAGGAGGGGAGAGGAGGGAAGGGGAGGGATTACACAGGATTACACAGGAAAGCAAACAGCAACAGACCTTATGGTCCTTTCGAGGCTGCTTGTTAGAGAAAACTATGACTACAAGATCTAACTCTACATGTTGAAGGATAAGGATAGGAAAGCAAGAAGGCTCCCCCCACCACCAAACCCTCCAGGAAAAAGTGAGAAAAACCACCATGCAGCATGGAAAAACTGACATGGAAATTTTATAGGAAACATTGGAAAGGAAAAGTCACATTCTATAATACTTTATCTATAAGCTACCCGATAGAGTAACCTGAAAGAGAAAGTAAACAAATAAAATAATAGTTACGGCATGACATTATAAACCGGTTACACTGAGTTAATGGGAAGTCTGTGGACATAACGTGGAAGCTACACACTGCACAGTGTGGATGTTTAGGGGTGGTGCAGCAGCCTTGCCTGGCGCTTTTAAGGTAGGCAGCAGAGAGAGAGAGAGGGCAGTTAGAAGGGGGGGGGGGATGGATGAAAGATAGGGGAAATAGAGTTGATCTATTCTTTCTATTTATTGCCAGACGCCTTAATCCAGTACGGGGTGGCCACAAACAAATCGCCTCCACGTCGCCCTGTCCCCCGCCATTTCACTGCCCTGCTCCCAACTCACCCCCGCCCTCTCTCTCATATACCTCTCCACTCCATCCCTCCATCTCACCCCGTCTCTTAAAGATATTCCCAACATTGACCCTTCCATTGCTCTCTCAGATCGGATTAGTTGATTTTCCGCCCATTTTCTTAGTGTCCAGGTCTCGCAGCCGTACGTCAGAGGTGGGATTATACCTGCGTTATATATTTTTCATCATATCCCCTTTCTCTCTCTTCTCTCTCTACTCCCCCTTTCTCTACCATCCCTTTTTCCCTCCCCTCTTTCCCTCCCCCCTCCCCTCTTTCCCTCCCCCCCTCCCCTCTTTCTCCCAGGCTGTCAATTGCATGTCAAAAAACGCCAAAAAATTATATGATGCGACTTAATGAGCTCTCTCTCTCTCTCTCTCTCTCTCTCTCTCTCTCTCTCTCTCTCGTACGTTCCATTGTTGCCTTTTATCTCTTCTATCCTCCTAATAATAATAATGATAATAATAATAATAATAATAATAATAATAATAATAATGGAAGAAAATTGAAAAAAGAAAGTATATTGTGGATTTTGGCCGCCAGGTAGCAGGGAAAATTAATTGGTTGGGAGACACGGAAATAGGGAGTGTGTGTGTGTGTGTGTGTGTGTGTGTGTGTGTGTGTGTGTGTGTGTGTGTGTGTGTGTGTGTGTGTGTGTGTGGGACGGAGAGAGAGAGAGAGAGAGAGAGAGAGACAGACAGACAGACAGAGACAGTGTGTGTGTGTGTGTGTGTGCGTGAGAGAGAGAGAGAGAGAGAGAGAGAGAGAGGGACAGGTAGATAGATAGATGCAGAGACAGACAGACAGACAGACAGAGACAGAGTGTGTGTGTGTGTGTGTGTGTGATAGAGAGAGAGAGATGAACAGGTAGATAGATAGATGGATAGACAGACAGACAGACACGACAGTGATAGAAATAGATAGGTAGGTAGATGGATAGACAGACAGATAGATAAAGAAATAGATACGACAGACAGATAGATATAGGTAGGTAGATAGATTAATAGACAGATAGACAAATAAATACCGAAACGCGACAGACTGATAGATATAGATAGATAGATAGACAAATATGGATAGAGACGTAGATATAGATAGATAGATAGACATACAGACACAGACAGACAGATAGATAAACAGATAGGTACACAAACAGATAGATAGATAGATAGATAGACGGACAGATAGATAGATAGATAGACGGACAGATACAGTAGATAGATAGATAGACGGACAGATAGATAGACAGACAGATAGATAGATAGACAGACAGACATAGATAGATAAATAGATAGACAGACAGATAGATAAATAGATAGATATTGTAGATAGATAGATAGATAGACCACGAAAGGAAAAAATTTTAGGAATCCACATCCATGGGGGAAAAAAATCAAGTCGGAATTTTTTGGTTTTGAAAAAAATAATAAAAAAATAAAAAAAAAAGATTGTTGGCAGGCTTCAGAGAACGACACCTAAATTGCCTCTATTTTTTGAGAGAGAGAGAGAGAGAGAGAGAGAGAGAGAGAGAGACGTGTTAGCAGATTAAAAGAGAGAAAGAAACCTGTCAAGGGGAGGGATGCAGGTGAGAGAGAGAGAGACAGACAGACAGACATAAAAAAAGAGAAAGAAGAGAGAGAGAGAGAGAGACAGACAGACAGAAAAAAAGAGAAAGAAAACTGTCAGAAGAGTAGGGTTGCAGGGAGAGAGAGAGAGAGCAGTTAGAAGGGGGGGGAAATACGTGGGAGAGGAGGAGGGAGAGGGGGGTAATGGGAGGAGGAGGGGAGAAAGGTTGGGGTAGGTGAGGAGGGGAAGGTGGGGAGAGGGAGCTACCAGAAGAGGGGGGGAAGGGGGAGAAGGTGGGGAGGAGAGAGAGGGGGAGGGAAGAAATGGAACAGGGGTGGAGGAATAGGGGGTGTGAGAGGGAGAAAGGGAGGGGAAAATGGGTGGGGGAGGGAGGGGAGAGAGGGAATTGGGGGAGGAGGAGGAGGAGGAGGAGGAGGGGAGAGAGAGAGAGAGAGAGAGAGAGAGAGAAATTTCAGAAGTGGAGGGGAGGAGGGGGTGGGGGGCGGGGGGAGGGGGCGGGGGTGGGGGTGGGATGGGGGGAGGGGGTCTTAAAGCTCCCTCTAAAGGTATAAGAAATCTGAAGACTGGCGGGATGTCGATGTGAGAGAGAGAGAGACAGAGAGAGAGAGGGAGAGAGAGAGAGAGAGAGAGAGAGAACAAAGAAAGAACAAAGGAATAATAAGAGAGGGAAGGGAAGAAAATAGAGGGAAAGGATATAAAAAGAGAGAGAGAGAGAGAGAGAGAGAATCCGGCTAAGGTCTCACTAATAAGGTCAGAGTTTTAGTTCCGCCCCGGGCTTAGGATTCTCTCTCTCTCTCTCTCTCTCTCTCTCTCTCTCTCTCTCTCTCTCTCTATCCCTCTTTGTACTTCCTGTCTCTTCCATCCTTCCTTCCATCCATCCTTCCTTCCATCCATCCATCTATCTGTCTATCTATCTATCTATCTATCTATCTGTCGATCGATCGATCCATCCATCCATCTGACTGTCTATCCATCCATCTATCTCTGTTTATCTATGTATCTATCTATCGATGTATCTATCCATCCATCGATCCATCAGTCTATCTGTCCTTTCATCATCCACTCTCTCTCTCTCTCTCTCTCTCTGCCCAGTATCATAACCAAAACAACTCTCAGTTAAAAACTAAATCGCTTGCGGTAAAGAGTTAAGGCAGGCGTAGGTTCGGATTTCGGAGAGGATCGTATCAGGCCTGTTGTCTTGATAGGCCGGATCGTAAGTTTATAATTGTCTTTAAAAAATTGTCTTAAGGAAAATATTGTCTTTAAACAATTGTCTTAAGAAAAAAATTGTCTTCACTTTTCGTCTTGTATACCCGAGAAAGCGGATCCTTAAGGCGGTATTTACGAATTTTCTTACGTCCGTACTCCCCTAACACCTTTTCCTATGCGATTTATTTTATCACCCCCCCTTTCTTCGCCTTATTTACCTGTGGATTATTTACATCGGATTCACATTCTTCCAGTCGTATTATTCGTTGGTAGGTAGTGGCGGCCATCGTCCACTCACTTGATGTAGCGCTGCCTACTTCTTCCTTCGCCTTTATCATTCTCTTTCTGTCTGCCCTCTTCTCTTCCTATTTCTCACCATCATCCACTCACTTGATGTAGTGCTGCCTACTTCTTCCTTCGCCTTTATCATTCTTTTTCTGTCTGCCCTCTTCTCTTCCTATTTCTCACCATCATCCACTCACTTGATGTAGTGCTGCCTGTTTCTTCCTTCGCCTTTATCATTCTCTTTCTGTCTGCCCTCCTCTCTCCCTATTTCTCACCACCATCCGCTCACTTGATGTAGTGCTGCCTACTTCTTCCTTCACCATTATCATTCTTTTTCTGTCTGCCCATTTCACACCATCATCCACTCACTTCATGTAGTGCTGGATAGGGCCTACTTCTTCCTTCACCTTTATCATTCTTTTTCTGTGGCTGCCTTCCTCTCTCCCTATTTCTCACCATCATCCACTCACTTGATGTAGTGCTGCCTACTTCTTTCTTCACCATTATCATTCATACTCTGTGTCTGCCATCCTCTCTATTTCTCACCATCATCCACTCACTTGATGTAGTGCTGCCATTTAATAAGCAAAGAGGTTATGTAAATCTATATCTAGTCCCTCCATTTTAATTAATTTTCCCCCAAAAAAATCGATGAGATAGAACAAGAAAAAATAAAAAATAAGTCGCAAGAGGGAAGGCGTTAAGTTCCTTGATGAATACCGGCTCTGTTTTTCCTCCTCGTGGGTTTCAGAGGCAAGATCAGGTTTCGTGATTGCTAACTTTGGCCTTTTCTCTCTCTCTCTCTCTCTCTCTCTCTCTCTCTCTCTCTCTCTCTCTCTCTCTCTCTTTTTTTTTTTTTTTATAGTCTCCCCCTCAGAGTTGTGTCCGTTTTCTGTGTGAGAGTCGCGCGGGCTTAGTGGCTTCGTTTTCTTTCTTATTTCTTCATTTTCTCTATTTCCTTCTATTTTTTCTTCCCGTTTTCTTCCTCCTCCTCCTCTTCTTCTTCTTCTTCTTCTTCTTCTTCTTCCTCCTTCTCCTCCTCCTCCTTTTCATCATCATCGTCTTCTTCTTCTTCATCCCCTCCTCCTCCTCCTCCTCCTCCTCCATTTTTTCTTTTATTATTATTATTTATTATTATTATTATTATTTATTATTTATTACACTATTTTTATTTATTTGTTAATTTATCTTCATTTTTCCTTCTTCATCAGGTAAGTGTGGAGTTACCTGTTGATGAGCAGGGAGGCACTGGAGGGAAGACAGGTGAGAGAGAGAGAGAGACAGAGACAGACAGACAGAGAGACAGAAGACATAGAACATAAGACAAAGAGAAAGACAGACAGACAAACAAACAGAAACGAGAGAGAGAGAGAGAGAGAGAGAGAGAGAGAGAGAGAGAGAGAGGAGATAGACACACACGAGAAGGGGAGACAGAGAAAAAGAGAGAGAGAGAGGGAGAGGGGGGGGGACTACACAGAAAGCAATTTGCAACACAGATCCATTGCATATGCATTCCCAGGCCGGAGATAAAAGCAATGACATAGGAGAGAAGAGCTGTACTCCTTTCACATTAACTTGGCCCAGATTTTCGTCCTTTTGCAGCTTATTTCATGTGTGGTGATGGTTGTGGTGGTGGTGGTGGTGGTGGTGGTGATGATGGTGGTGATGGTGGCTGTGGTTGTGGTTGTGGTGGTGGGGGTGATGATGATGATGATGATGATGGTGTAGGTTGTGGTGGTGGTGGTGGCTGTGGTTGTGGTGGTTGTGGTGGTGGGGGTGATGATGATGGTGGTGGTGATGGTGGTGGTGGTGATGATGGTGGTGGTGGTGGTGGTTGTGGTGGTGGTGGTGGCTGTGGTTGTGGTTGTGGTGGTGGTGGTGGTGGTTGTGGTGGTGGTGGTGGTAGCCTTCTCTCCACGCACACTGTTATTCATAATTATTCACCACTAAATGCCAGACAAATGGAGCTGTGTGTGTGTGTGTGTGTGTGTGTGTGTGTGTGTGAGAGAGAGAGAGTATGTATGTATGTATGAATGTATGTATATTGAGCATCCGAATATTCTGATCGTATATGAATTAGATTGTGTGTGTGTGTGTGTGTGTGTGTGTGTGTGTAAGGATAAATCACACGAAATCCATACATCCTTCGACTGTGTGTGTGTGTGTGTGTGTGTGTGTGTGTGTGTGTGTGTGCGCGTGTGTGTGTGTGTGTGTAAGGATAAATCACCCGAAATCCATACATCCTTCGACTGTGTGTGTGTGTATGTGTGTAAGGATAAATCACCCGAAATCCATACATCCTTCGACTGTGTGTGTGTGTGTGTGTGTGTGTGTGTGTGTGTGTGTGTGTGTGTGTGTGTGTGTGTGTGTGGTATGTAGAGGTGTATGGTATGTAGGGGGACTATTGGGCCTTGGAAACAGGCTGTGAAGTGTATGTCCAGAGTCGGAAACATAAAAAAAAAAATGAGTGATTGAATGAAGGAAGAGAAATGAAGGAAGGAAGGAAGGAAGGAGGGGAGGGAGGAAAGAAAGAAAGAAAGCAGAAAGGAATTACATGAATGAATGAATGAAGAAAGGAAGGAACAAGGAAGGAAGGAAGGAGGGAAGGAAGGAAGAAAGAAGGAAGAAGAAAGGAAGGAAGGAAGGAGGAAACAAGGAAGAAGGAAGGAGAGAGAAATTCCTAGGGAGAGAGAATACAGGAGATATCAGGTGAGAAAGAGGATAGAAAAGAGGGAGGAAAGTAGAACGTTGCAAGAAAGAAAATGAAGGAAGGAAGGAGAGATGGAGGGAAAGAGTGAGAAAGGAAGGAGAGAAAACTAAATCCAGTGGAGTGAAAAACAGGAGAGATCAGGTGAGAGAGAGAGAGAGAGAGAGAGAGAGAGAGAGAGGGAGAGAGAATGGCAGTAGAGGAAAGCCCAGTGAGATCAGGTGAGATGAGGGATGGTGAAAGCAGGTAAGGAGAGTGAGTGTAGTGGAAGGAAGAGTAAAGAAGAGTGAGTCGCAGGAGGAAAGAGTGAAGGAAGAGGGGAAGGGAGAAGAGTGTGTAGGAAGAGGAGAGAAAGAAGAAGGTGAAGTGAGGTTGATGTGAGATGAGGTGAAGGGAAGAGAAAAACAAAGGAAGGAGGAAGGAAGGAAAGAGGAAGAGAGAGCATGGAAGAAAGTATGAAAGAGTGAGTATGTAAAGAGGAAAGTGTAAGAAGGAAGGATAGGAGAAGAGAGGTGTGCCAAGAGGAGGGAAAGTGGAAGGAATGATGGAAGAAAGAGGAATGAGTGGAATTAAGAACGTAAAGAGGAAAGACAGGGTGGAATGCAGGAGGGAAAGAGTATATGACAAGAGGAGGGAGGAAAAACAAGTAAAGACCAGGAGAGAAATATTGAAGAGGAAGAGGAGAGCAGGTGAGGCAAGAGTAGGGAGAGGAAGGAGAGTAAGCAGGAAGAGTAAATGATAAATGAGTGAGAAGAAGAGGAAGCAAGTAGAAAGGAAGGAAGGAAGAGGAGGATGTGGCAAGAGGTAAGAAGGTAGGAATGGAGGAAGGAGAGAAGATATCAGTGGAAGAAGAAGGATAATTGGAAGGAAGGAAGAAGGGAGGGAGGAGGGAAGGAAGAAGAATATGTATCAAGAGGTAAGAGGGAAGGAAGGAGAGAAAATATGTGGAAGAAGAGGGAGGGAGGGAAGAAAAGTGTACAGCAAGAAGGAAGACAGCATGAATGAAGAAAGGAGAGGAAAATGTCATTGGAAAAAGGAAGGTATTTCGAAGACAAGAAGGGAAGGAAGAAAAGGGTGTGGTAAGAGGGAAGAGTGGAGGAATGAAGGAAAGAAGAAAATATGAGTGGAGGAAGAAGGATGATTGGAAGGAAGGAAGGAGGGAGGGATGGAAGGAAGGAAGGAAGGAAGGGAGGAAGAAAAGTGTGTGGTAAGAGGGAAGAGTGGAGGAATGAAGGAAAGAAGAAAAATATCTGGATGAAGAAGGATGATTGGAAGGAGGGAAGGAAGGAAGGGAGGGAGGAAGGAGGGAAGGAAGAAGAGTGTGTGTCAAGAGATAAGACAACAGGAATGGAGGAAGGAGAAAACCAGGAAAGATGAGGTGAGGTGAGGACAGGAGGAAAGAGAAAGAGTGAGTGAGTTTGTAGCAAGAGGAGAAAGAGGAGAGCAGGCCTGGGGGAAGGGGAGGAAAATACGAGAGGGGAGAAAACCAGGGGAGATGAGGTGAGGGCAGGGCAGGGCAGGGCAGGGCAGGTAGAGAGAGGGTCGAATGTAACTGAGTTTTCTGTGTGCATTATAGATCAGGCACACACTGAAGAGACACGCCACACCAGTCCACCTTTCTTTTGTCGCACCCCGTGTTCACTGCCCCTTCCTTGCTTCACATTGCTTCGCCTGTTTGACTCGCTTCGTTCGTCGCTTCATCTGTTTCACTCGTTGCTTCATCTCTTTCACTCGTTGCCTCATATTCGAAAGGCTACACCACTCCGCCTTTCTTTTGTCGCACTCTTTGTCACTCTGTCTTCCTTGCTTCATATTGTTTCGTTGCTTCACTCGTAGCTTCATGTGTTTCGCTTGCTTAATATCACTCAGGAAAACGCCACATCTCTCTCTCTCTCTCTCTCTCTCTCTCTCTCTCTCTCTCTCTCTCTCTCTCTCAGGTGGAAATTCGTGGTTAACATATTCGTGGATTCATTTCCATAAGACACACACAGATAGATACAACGATAGATATGTGGGTAGGGAAGTTGCTCGATAGACAGATAGATAGATAGCCAGGTCGATCGGTAGGGTGATAGATAGGTAGATAGACAAATAGATAGATGCGCATTTGAAGGTAGGTTGATAGAGAGATCAACAGAGGCAGACAGGTGTAATTAATACATGTAGGTAGGTCGGTAGGTAGGTAGGTAGGTAGACAGACAGGTAGATAGATAGATAGATAGGTAGATAGATAGATAGGCCTTTCCCAGTTGGTAACAGTACTTACTCCCTAGCTTATTCATGGCACCCTTTTCGTCTCTCCCTGTGTGTGTGTGTGTGTGTGTGTGTGTGTAAAATCGTCTTTCCCTGTCTGTCCTCATGCACGCACATACAGCATAACAAGCCAGGTGTGTGTGTGTGTGTGTGTGTGTGTGTGTGTGTGTGTGTGTGTGTGTGTGTGTGTGCAGCGGTGTTCTCGTCCACACAGACTCACACCTGACGTTTTGGTGTGTTGTTTTCCGTTTTCTTTTTCGTGTTTTTTTTTCTGCCTGCTACCTCCTCTCTACCCTGTTTGTTTGTTTGTTTTTTCTTGTATTACTCTTCCTTGTATCTACCCTGCTCTGCCCTGCCCTGCCCTGCCTTACCCTGCCCTGCCCTACCCTACCCTACCCTACCCTACCCTGCCCTACCCTACCCTACCCTACCCTACCCTACCCTACCTTACCCTGCCCTACCCTACCCTACCCTACCCTGCCCTGCCCTGCCTTACCCTACCCTACCCTGCCCTGCCCTACCCTGCCCTGCCCTACCCTACCCTACCCTGCCCTGCCCTACCCTGCCCTGCCCTACCCTACCCTACCCTACCCTGCCCTACCCTACCCTACCCTGCCCTTTGCAATCACTCCATACCATATTACATTTCTCTCTCTCTCTCTCTCTCTCTCTCTCTCTCTCTCCACGTAGGTTAGAGGGACGTGGTTAGCATATTTGTAGATTCATTTCCATAACAACGAGAGAGAGAGAGAGAGAGAGAGAGAGAGAGAGAGAGAGGAGAGAGAGAGAGAGAGAGAGAGAGAGAGAGAGAGAGAGGTTTGCCTTTCACATTCATTTTTTCATTCCACTCTCTCTCTCACACACACACACACACACACACACACACACACACACACACACACCATCGAAGATTAACTACATATCATTAACCTAAAATACCCCTTTAATCACCCAGTCGCCCCCAGATAGATTGACAGATAGATAGATAGGTAGATAGCCGATTTCTCTCGTGTTCTGAGGGAACGGCTCCATCAGGGTTATCAGTGTCTATCCTGCTTCATTTACACCTCCTATTTTACTATCCTTGTCTTATTCTAGTAGAGTTCCCCTTTTTCTTATGTACCCCCACTGTCACACCCACGCCCACACCTGCAGACTGAGCTAGTATCCTTTGCCACACCCCTACTCCCACACCTGCAGACTGAGTTTCTAGTGCTATTACACCCCCACACCAGCAGGCTGAGCTAGTTCTGTCAGTGCCACACCCCCACGCCCACACAAGCAGACTGAGCTGGTACTGTCAGCCACACACCCAGGCCCACACCAGCAGACTGATTTTCTTGTAATCTCACTTACCCACGCCCTCGCCAGTAAACTTATTTTCAAGCAATCTCTCACACCCACGCCCACACCAGCAGACTGTGTTTCTAATATTTCCACTGCCACACACCCACGCCCACACCAGCAGACTGTGTTTCTAATATTTCCACTGCCACACACCCACGCCCACACCAGCAGACTGTGTTTCTAATATTTCCACTGCCACACACCCACGCCCACACCAGCAGACAGTGTTTCTAATATTTCCACTGCCACACACCCACGCCCACACCAGCAGACTGAGCCTAGTACAGTACTGTCATTGCCACACCCCCACGCCCACATCAGCAGACTGACTTTCTGGTGAAGCTACTTCATCTATCTATCGCTACTTCAATGGTTACTGCTCCTCTGAACTGTCTGCTTGCATCCCTTCAAGACTACGGCGGGCGCGTAGCACCCGTCTAGCAACAAACTCTCATCCCTTTTCAGTCCTAAATGCAAGAGTTAACCGTTACTCCCAGTCCTTCATTTATGCAACAGGTCAACTCTGGAACTGTCTCTTGTATTTCCTGCTACCTATAACCTCAGTCTTTTAAGCGCAATGTGTCCAGGCATCTCGAAATGAACCGATTTTGAATTTGGCTTTCTGTTACTGTTTTTTCTTGGAACAATCTTTCGGGCAGAAGCCTTTGGTTCCTTTTTTCTTGCATAAAAAGACATCATTTATTAAACCTCTGTGCTCAGTGGATATAATTATGTAAACTAATACCCGCAATACACCATAAAGCGGGTAAAAATGGCCAATATATGTGGGAACTAGTTTGGGGAGCGATAGAGACGTGGCCGCCTGAGTGCTGCGTCCGGCACGTATTCTAGTAGGTCAAGATGTCGCGCAAGTACCACATCCTACCGCTGTATTTCTTCCCACGGGGCTTGTATATTCCCTTCTATGGTATTAATGCAATCTAAGTTTATATTCAAGGAGAAATAAACAGCGTATAGTAGACTAGTAAGGTGTAGTAAGCATAATAAAGAGATCTGATAATTGTAGAGAGTCCTTATTAGACAGGTGTTTTAAAATAGCCGCTCCCTTGAAATACGCGCCGCTCCCCGCCTTCCAATTCAGGCGATTTTTCCATAAATATTGCATCTGTGGCATTTTCTATTCAACATTTTTCCATAATTGATACATCGTTGCAGACTGATAGCAGAAATACACCAGAAAAGGGACAGAAAGTGGCCAAAAACAGGTATGGGCACTAGTTTTTTTTTAAAGACTGAGACTTGGCGGAGTGATCACGTATTCCTCCGCGTCAGTGTCGGCGGGAGGAAGATTTTAAATGGTCCACGTGTGACTTTCTCTCGTCTTTTTCGCCAATATCTCGGGACATTGGCGTGAGATACGTGAAAACTATATATATTCCACAAGCTTATAGTGACGTGGAGAGAATATACACGATAGAGACGAGGAAATAGTTACGTGGAGAGAACAGAAAGATTTAGATGAGGAAACTGACGTGAAAAGAATTTAGAAGATGGGGAAGAGGCACTAGTGACGTGAAAAGAATATAAAGAGAAAATAGTGACGTGAAAAGAATGTAGAGTGACGTGAAAAGAATAAAGAATGTAGAGAAGAGGAAACAGTGACGTGAAAAGAGTGTGTAGAAGAGGAAACAGTGACGTGAAAACAATATAGAGGAAATAATGACGTGAAAAGAATATAGAGGAGGA
>NC_136983.1:1384665-1397165 GCF_032717465.1 Coenobita brevimanus | reverse complement strand
TTGTCTGCGGCCACCCTTTGCGGGATTAGAGCGTCGGGGTATAGATAGGTAGATAGACTAGGGAAGTAAAAATCCAGGTAACGCTTCGTTATAGTGCAAGGAAAGTTCAGGTACTCCTTAATCACGTAAAAGTACTAGGATAAATAGGAAAAAGAAAGGAAATAAGGGCGCACAAATAATAGAGGAACCACAAATCTCTATCAGATATCAGAGAGAGAGAGAGAGAAAGAGAGAGAGAGATGACAGGAGACCAGAGAGAGCCAGTTTAGAGAGAGGAGAGATGACAGGAGTCTAGAGAGAGCCAATTAAGAGAGAGGAGAGCTGACAGGAGACCAGAGAGAGCCAGTTTAGAGAGAGGAGAACTGACAGGAGACCAGAGAGAGCCAATTTAGAGAGAGGAGAGCTGACAGGAGACCAGAGAGAGCCAATTTAGAGAGAGGAGAGCTGACAGGAGACCAGAGAGAGCCAGTTTAGAGAGAGGAGAGATTACAGGAGACCAAAGAGAGCCAATTTAGAGAGAGGAGAGCTGACAGGAGACCAGAGAGAGCCAATTCAGAGAGAGGAGACATGACAGGAGACCAGAGAGAGCCAGTTGAGAGAGAGGAGAACTGACAGGAGACCAGAGAGAGCGCCAATAAATCGACCCAACAACGAGGTGACCTTTTGCTCTCATGAATCATTGTTCCCCAGACAGACCCAGAGTCGAGGTTTGACATGCAGAACATCCCAGAACACGAGAACTAGAACAGGAAGACAATAACACGTGGTGGAACAGAGAACGGACAGCATAACATAAAGTGAAGGCGGGTAGCGGAACAGCGTAGCATAAATCATAGTTGCTGAGGTTAGCTTTTAAAGTGTGCTAGCTTATATAATCCGCCTCTCTCTCTCTCTCTCTCTCTCTCTCTCTCTCTCTCTCTCTCTCTCTCTCTCTCTCTCTTTTATTTCCTTCACCTTTCTTTCGTCTTTCCCTCTTATTTCTTCTCACTTTCTATTTTCCTTCTACCCCCTCTCATCTCTCTCTCTCTCTCTCTCTATCTATCTATCTATCTTTATCATCATCATCATCATCATCATAAGCAGCAGCATCCCTTTCCTTTCCTCCATCCTTCTCTCCTCTCCCATTCCACCTTTCCTCCCTTGTACTCTTACTCTCTCCCCTCCCCTCCCCCCTGTCTCTCCCCTTCACCCCCTGTGACTCATCCTCCTCCCCTCTCTCCCCTCCAAGCCTCTCTGTCTTTCATTCTTCCATCACCCATCAATTTTTCCCTTTGTTTGGTCTTCCCTCACTCTGACCCACCCCAACCCAGCCTTGCCTTGCCTTACCTTACCTTACCTTGCCTTGCCATACCTTACTTTACCTTACCTTACCTTGCCTTACCTTACCTTACCTTACCTTACCTTACCATACCTTACCGTGCCTTGCCTTGCCTTGCCTTACCTAACCAAGCTTACCTCACTACCTTGATTCTCTCTCTCTCTCTCTCACACACACACAAACACACACACACACACACACACACACACACACACACACACACACACACACACCTGTCGAACGCAGAGAGGCCTAACATAGAATCCACGTGATCTTCGCCATTAAACTTTCACTGTTGTTTGCACGTAGGGAGGAGGAAGACAGCGTAGAATATTCCTCCCTAATTTATTCCTGAGGGAGGCGTGGAGAGGGGCGCCTTCACGTGGGGGCATTGGTATAGGCGGTCGGGGGAACTGCCTTGGAATTTGAGAGGAGAGGAATGGCACATTGATTAAGTCCGGTATTTCTGAACACCTTTCCTTTCTGACACCACTTCCCTGCCTCACCATCACCATGACTACCATACCATCACCATAGCTACAGTACCATATTATCACCATAACTACCATACATCACCATACCTACCATACCATCACCATAACTACCATCCATCACCGTAACTACCATAACCAACACTATTCTCTGAGCATCCTTCCTCTCTGACATTTTACTGTTATACATTGAATAATAGTGACTTAATACGTGTACATGAAGCGCTTCCTGATAATTCACTGATTAAGTCGGACCGTAGAAAGTGCTTAGGGATAATTCAGAGTTGCACAGTGAATAATAGTGAAATCTGGTCTTACAAACTGCAATAGAATGAATGACAGTGAAGAAATAGGACCATGTAGATAGATAGATAATGTATGTGTGTGTGTGTGTATATATATAATACATTTGATTATTCATTTTTATGCAGTCCTGTTCACTGTCAAAAATGCATAATTCACTGTTATACAAACCTCTTCACGGAAAATATTGTTCTGAGAGTAGAGGAGTGGAGGGGAGGAAGGGATGGGAACGAAAGGAAGGAGTGGGGGGGGAGGGGAAGAGGAGAGGGAAGGGTGAGAGTATGGGAAAAGAGGAGGAAACGGGGGGGGGTGGAAGAGGGGAAAGGAAGGAGAAAGAGAAAGGGAAGGGAAGGGGGAACATGAGAGGGGGGCGAAGGAAGAGGAGATGAGGAGGACGTGTAAGAAGGAAGGAAGGAGTGTGAAGGAGGAGAGGAAGAAAAGAGTAGAGGAAGTGGAAGGGAGGAAGGAAGAAAGAGAGAGAGGAAGGAAGAGGGAAAGGTAGGAATCTTCACACACACTCCTGTTTGACGGGGGGGGAGGGTGAACGTCAGAGGTGTTTTATGACGTGCGTTGGGGGGAGGGCAGTGTGATGGCAGGGCGGTGAGACGGCCATATTGTATCTTGTAAGATGCTCCCTTCCTCCCTCCTCTCCCTTCCTCCCTCCTCCCTTTCTCCCTTCTCCCTTCTCTTCGATATACACCCAGGCTTTTTTACGAGATTACACACACACTCCCTGGCGTACACACACACACACACACACACACACACACACACACACACACACACACACCTAACCCTCCCTTCCTCATATAAATCCTTCCTCCCTGCGGTCCACCATCGTTCTTTCGGGGGATAGGGAGGGAGTGGAGAGACGTGTGTATAACTAGGGCAGCTCCACCGACCCAGTTGTATCAGTGCCACCACGGGAAGGCGTCCCTCTACACCCACATTACAAGGGCATAGCGTAGTATTAGTCAGGTGATTTGAAGAAGCCAGGTGTGAGGGTAATAAAGCCAGGTGTGAGTAATTAAAGAGCCAGGTGTGAGTAATTAAAGCCAGGTATGAGTAATTAAAGCCAGGTGTGTGGGTAATAAAGTCAGGTGTGTGGGTAATAAAGCCAGGTGTGTGGGTAATAAAGTCAGGTGTGTGGGTAATATAATATGTTCAGTTTGCAACCTTTACCCCCCCCCCTCTCGTTGTCCATCTTGCAACACATTCAATTTGCAATCATCCTTTACGGTGGGGGAGCGGGGAGGAGGGGAGGGGATGGAAGGGGGTGGAGTGGGAGGGGAGGGGATGAGAGGGGGTAGAGTGGGAGGGGAGGGGAGGTATGAAAAGGGGAGGAGAGGAGGGGATGAAAGGGGGTGGAGTGGGAGGGGAGAGGATGAGAGGTGGTGGAGTGGGAGGGGAGGGGATGAAAGGGGGTGGAGTGGGAGGGGAGGGGAGGGGATGTAAGGGAAGGGAAGGGGAGGGGAGGGAATGAAAGAAGGGAGTGCGAGGGGAGGGAATGAAAGAAGGGAGTGCGAGGGGAGGGGAAGAGGATAGGAGATGAGGGGAGGGAAAGGGAGAGGGGGAAGAGGAGAGCGGAAAAGAAGAGGGTTTTAAAGCGTGAGGCGTAGGAAGAGAGGATGGGAGAGAAAGAGAGAGCGGCGGAGGAAAAGAAATTGGGAAGGGGAAGACGGTAGGAAAGAGGATGCAGAGCGGAGAGGAAGGGAAGGGGTAAGAAAGGTAGGAAAGTAGGCAGAGGGGTGGAGGAAGGGGAAAGAGAAGGGGGAGGAAAGAAAGGAGATAGGAAGGGAGGAGGGAATTGAGAGGAAGGGGAGTAGGAGGATGGAAAGGAGTGGGGAGGGGAGGAAGGAAAGGGCGAAGAGGAAGGAGAATAAAAGAGAAGGGGAGGAGAATGAGGTGGAGAGGGAAGAGGAAGATAGGGAGGGAAAAGGAAGAGGCATAGAGTGGGGAGGGAAGGAAGGGAATGAGGGAGGACAAGGAAGAAACAGGGGAGGGAAGGAATGAAGGAGGGAGGGAAGGAAGGAAGGAGAGAGAGATTAATATTCCTTCCCTCATCAGTCCTTCGATCAGACAAGCAGTTTGGGGCCAGGGACAGTAAGGGCGAAATTCCCAGCCTTTATCAGTGGACTTTGACCCTAATTGAAGGCATAACATCCAGTGGCGGGAGAGGGGGAAATGAATCGCCGGAGGACGGATGTTAGGTAATTGGCAGGTGTCACTAGCGCCGTGGATTAGTGGAGTGAGGCGACCCATTTCCACCCCAGCCTGGTTCTTAACGCCTCCTCCTTAGTGATTTATTCTGAGTGGATTGGCATAGTTTCTTTCTCACCATTGATCTACTTACTGGCCCTACTTACTGATGTACTTACCGTATGGTCGTGATACCTCCTCGTTGGCGACTTATCCTGGGACTGTCCTAGTTTGACACCTACCTATGTTCAGTCCTACTGTTGATTTTCCTATGAGAGAGAGAGAGAGAGAGAGAGAGAGAGAGAGAGAGAGAGAGAGAGGAAATTGGAAGAGGGAGAGAGACTGGAGGGGAAAGAAATGGATTTTTTTTTTTTTTTTTTTCAGTAAGGATTGGAAATTGTGAATGAGAGAGAGAGAGAGAGAATGAGGGAGCGATTGGAGTGAGAGAGAATGAGTAAATGAGAGAGAGACTGGAGAGAGAGTGAGAGAAATTGTGAGTTTTCTTTCTCTCTCTTCACCTCTCCTTCAGTCCCCCTCCCCCAAATTCCTCCTCATTTCCCCTCTCCCAGTTTCCTCCTTCACTTTTCCCCTCCTCCTCTCCTCTCTTCCTCCTTCCTTCCTTCTTTTCCTTGCTACCTTCCCTTCCCCTTTCCCCTCTCTTCTCTTTCACTCCCTCCCCTCTCTCTTCCTATCCCCGTCTCCCCTCGGCTCTCTTCCCTCTCTTCCTTCTCCTCTCCCCTCTTCCCTCCCCTCTTCTCTTAACTGCAGATGTGAAGGAGGAAGGAAAATATAGTGTAAAGGGTGAGAGTATGGGAAGGGAGAGAATTGGCTGTGTGTGTGTGTGTGTGTGTGTGAGAGAGAGAGAGAGAGAGAGAGAGGAAAACTAGTAGAACAATAACATTAAGAACGAGGAAGGAAGAAGGCAATAACAGGAAGAAGGAAGGAAGATTGAGAAGAAGGGAGAGGAGGAGGAGGAGGGAGAGAGAAAAACAAGAGAGAGAGAGAGAGGGAGAGAAAACAATCACCATAACCCATTAACCTCTTGCCATTCATTGCAATTGCACCCATATAATGTAATAGGCTGTAACTACCACAATAAATCTACCACCACTACTACTATCACTACCACACACCTCACCACACCTAGACCACTACCACCACCCCAGCCACACCTCACCACACTATGTCTACCTCCGTCACCACTACCACCACCACAACCCTAATCTCCATCACCACCACATCATCACCACCACATCATCACCACCACCACCACCCGCACTGATGCCAGTAATGTGATGTCGTTGGGGTTTATGCTCTCTCTCTCTCTCTCTCACACACACACACACACACACACACACACACACACACACACACACACACACACACACACACACACACACACACACACACACACACACACACACACACACACACACACACACACACACACACACACACACACACACACACACACACACACACACACACACACAAATAACACTGAGATTTAATTCATGAGAGAGAGTCAGACAGGATCGATATAGCAAATGGTACCCCACAAGTTAAATCATCTTTCTATCTATCTATCTATCTATTTCCATCTCTGTTTCTGTGTCTATTTCTGGTTCTGTTTCCACATGTATTTCCGTTTCTCTCTCTCTCTTTCTCTATCTCCATTTCGGTTTCTCTCTCTCTCTATCTCCATTTCTGTTTCTCTCTTTCTCTATCTCCATTTCTGTTTCTCTCTCTCTCTATCTCCATTTCTGTGTTCATTTGTATCTTTATCTTTTTATTTTGTGTTTTAATATCCACATCATTTCTCTTTCTCTTTTTTTCACCTATTTCCATTTCCTCATCTATTTCCGGTATATATATAATTTCTTGAGAGAGAGAGAGAGACAGAGAATTCAGACATCTTGGCAGGTATTCTTGTCGCTTTGTGGAAGCTCCCTAACACCTTCTCCTGAGTGATTTATTTGGTTTATTACACCTTGCCGTCTTCTTCTGTGTTACTTAAACCCTTCTAATATCGCCATACTCTGCATATAGCTCCCTAACACCTTTTCCTCATTGACTTATTTTGGTTATTACACCTTGCCGTCTTCTGTGTTGCGTAGATCATTCTAATAACGCCAAACTGCTTGAAGCTCCCTAACACCTTCTCCTGAGCGATTTATTTTGCTTATTATACCTTGCTGTCTTCAGTGTTACTTAAATCCTTCTAATATCTCCATACTCTGCATAAATCTCCCTTACACCTCCTCATGAGTGATTTATTTTGCTTATTACACCTTGCCGTCCTCTGTTACTTAAAACCCTTCCAATATCGCCATACTCTGCTTAGATAACGTACAAAAGGATGTTAGTCGTATCCAAAAATAAATCGCTAAGGAAGCGGTGTTAAGGGTTTTTGTGTTATTGTCCTTATTTTAGACTCAGGAAAATAACAATAATTTTTTCTTCAATAAACAGACGATAGGATTTTTTTTTTTTATTTACTCTTCTTATCTACTTCGCTTCCTTCCTTCCTTCCTTCCTTCCTTATTACTCCTTCCTTCCTTCTTTTCGTGTCCTTCCTTCCTTCTCTTCTTCGCCTCCTTCCTTCCTTCCTTCTCTTCTCTTCCTTTCCTTTTTCTTTCATCTCCTTCCTTCTCTTCTCTTCCTTCCTTTCCTTTTTCTTTCATCTCCTTCCTTCTCTTCTTTGTGTCCTTCCGTTCTTCTTAATCACTCCTCCTCTTCGTTTCCATCCTTCCTTCTTACTATTTCTCTTCGCGTCCTTCATTCTTTCCTTCTAAATCACTCCTTCCTTCTCTTCGTTTCCTTCCTTCCTTCCTTCTTATTCCTTCTTCCTTCACTTCGTTTCCTTCCTTCCTTCTTTTTCATTCCTTCTTCCCTCTCTTCCTTGCGTCCTTCCTTCTCTTCCTGTCTTTCCTTCACCCCTCCTTCCTTCTATGCATTTCTTCTCCTCTTCCTCCTTCTTTCCTCTTTATTTCCATTGTATTTCCTTCCTTCCTCCTCCTCTTCTCCATATCCCTCTTCCCTTCCTCCCTTCCCTCCCCTCCCTCTCTCCTTCCCCTCCTTCCTCTCTCCCTCCCCTCAACTTCCCTCCCTCTCTCCCTTTTTCCCCTCGTTTCCCCTCACGGCCACACCCTCTCAGCATACCAATAATAATATCCCTCCTCCTCCTCCTCCTCCTCCTCTTCCTCCTCCTCCTCCTCCTCCTCTTCCTCCTCCTCCTCCTCCTCCTCCTCTTCCTCCTCCTCCTCCACATCATCATCATCATCATTCTTGTCATCAGGACCATCATAGTTTCTTTCCTCCTCCTCCTCCTCCTCTTCCATCCATTTCCTCCTCCTCCACATCATCATCATTATCATCATCATTTTCTTCAGTGACTCCTCCTCCTCCTCCTCCTCATCATCATCATCATCATCACCAATATCTTCTTTCCTCCTCCTCCTCCTCCTCATCATCATCATCACCAATATCTTCTTTCCTCCTTCCCCCCTCCTCCTCCTCCTCCTCCTCCTCTTTCTCACTCCTGTCGCGTCATCTGCCTCTGATTACTGAATTGATGGAACACCTTTCTCCAGCATTATTATCATTTTTCTGTTATTTTTATTGATAGTAGTAGTAGTAGTAGTAGTAGTGGTGGTGGTGGTGGTATTAGTAGTAGTAGTAGTGGTAGTAGTAGTAGTAGTAGTAGTGGTAGTAGTAGTAGTAGTAGTAGTAGTGGTGGTAGTAGTAATCGTTGTTGTTGTAAAGGGTTGTGTTATCATTATTATTATTATTATTATTATTGCTGCTATTATTATTATTATTATTATTATTATTAACCTTGCAGTCCTAGAGATTTTGAGAGGTGATGATGATGGTGGTGATAATGATTATAGATAGTTATGGTGCAGGTAATGATGATAATGGTGAAGGTAGCGATAGTTATGGTGCCAGTGGTAGTAGTGATAGTGATAGTATGGTGCAGATGGTGATAGCAGTGGAAGTTATGGTGAGAGGAGGGAAGAAGGGGTGAGAGAGGGGAAGAGTGCTTGGAGAATAGTGATGGTTATGGTAGTTATGGTCATAGTATGGTAGTAATGGTGATGATATGGTAGTTATGGTGAGGGTTATGGTGCAAATGGTAATAGTGACAGTGATAGTTGTGTGTAGTGTCGATGATGGTATTGTTATGGTGATGGTATGGTAGCTATGGTGATGGTATGGTAGTTATGGTGATGGTATGGTAGTTATGGTGATGGTATGGTAGCTATGGTGATGGTATAGTAGTTATGGTGATGGTGTGGTAGTTATGGTGAGGGTTATGGTGCAAATGGTAATAGTGACAGTGATAGTTGTGAGTAGTGTCGATGATGGTATTGTTATGGTGATGGTATGGTAGTTATGGTGATGGTTATGGTGAGGAGGGAGAGGGAAAGGTAATAGCATGGTAGTTATGGTGATGGTTATGGTGAGGAGGGAGAGGGAAAGGTAATAGCATGGTAGTTATGGTGATGGTTATGGTGATGAGGGAGAGGGAAAGGTAATAGCATGGTAGTTATGGTGATGGTTATGGTGAGGAGGGAGAGGGAAAGGTAATAGCATGGTAGTTATGGTGATGGTATGGTAGTTATGGTGAGGAGGGGTGAGAGAGGGAAGGGTGCTCACCAAATAGCATCTTTGCAATAAAATCTGCAACAGTCTGCACGCTTCTTCGCCCCTATGGTTATTTTACTGCAACGCCTGCAATTCCCTCCGTATTGCAAGTACTGTAGACTCGTATTGACCTTCCGTATTGCAACTGGACCCGTATTGACCCCCCCGTATTGCAGCTGGACCCGTATTGACCCTTCCTCTGCCCCTGCAACAAGAATATCTCAACCTTCTGCAACAGGGATTTTTAAAAGCCTTGGCCAGCTGTGCAACAAGGAGGTATAACACAGATTTCAGTTTCATCAGTGACTCCTTCTCCTCCTCCGCCTCTTCCTCCTCCTCCTCCTCCTCCTCCTCATCATCATCATCATCATCATCATCATCATTCTTGCCATCACCACCACCATCATCATACTTTCTTTCCTCCTCCTCCTCCTCCTGCAACACAAGGGAGAGAAAGCAGTATCATCTCGTGCAACAAGGAAGCTTAACTCTGCAACACAAGGACGCTTAATCGTCTGCCATCTCTGCAACAAGGAATTTTTAAAGCCTTTGCCATCTGTGCAACATTAAGCTTAACACTGCCATCTGTGCAACATTAAGCTTAACACTGCCATCTGTGCAACATTAAGCTTAACACTGCCATCTGTGCAACACTATATTATCAAGTCTCATCCAAAAATAAATCGCTTAGTAAGAGGTGTTAGGGAGCTTCCGTATTTTCACTGGATAAGGAAGCTCCCTAACACCTCCTCTTAAGCGATTTATTTTGCTTATTACACCTTGCCCGTCCGCCTTTTCCGTATTAATTAAATCTAATAAACACGACATTAGCCGTATTCCTAAAATAAGTCGCCAAGGAAGAGGTGTTAGGGAGCTCTCTTAACCCCCGAAAATACGAGTCGAGAACGCGAACCATTAGCTTTAAATTCCCAGAGAGAGAGAGAGAGAGAGAGAGGTATAGAAGAAAGGTGAAAGGGAGAGGAAAGATTGAAAGAGTAAAATGAGAGAGAGAGAGGGGGGGGGGGTATAGAAGAGAGGTGAAAGGGAGAGAAAAGATTGAAAGAGGAAAATGAGAGAGAGAGAGAGAGAGGTGAAAGGGAGAGAAAAGATTGAAAGTAAAATGTGAGAGAGAGAGAGAGAGAGAGAGAGAGAGAGAGAGGTATAGAAGAGAGGTGAAAGGGGGAGAAAAGATTGAAAGAGTAAAATGAGAGAGAGAGAGAGAGAGGGCAATAACACTCAGCTAACGACACCCTTCATGACCAACACCAACAACTCTCCGGCGCCAGAGCGAAAGAAGAAGGGCATGAGTAGGGGTATCGTAAATCGCTATCGTAACTTCGTAGGGTTATCGCTATCGTATCTTCGTAGAGTTATCGCAGTCGCTGTCGTATCTTCGTAGGGGTATCGTAAATCGTTATCGTGTCTTCGTAGGGTTATCGTAAATTGCTATCGTAACTTCATAGGGGTATCGTAAATCGCTATCGTATCTTCGTAGGGTTATCGCTATCGTATCTTCGTAGAGTTATCGCAGTCGCTGTCGTATCTTCGTAGGGGTATCGTAAATCGTTATCGTGTCTTCGTAGGGTTATCGTAAATTGCTATCGTAACTTCATAGGGGTATCGTAAATCGCTATCGTATCTTCGTAGGGTTATCGCAGTCGCTGTCGTATCTTCGTAGGGGTATCGCAGTCGCTATCGTATCTTCGTAGGGGTATCGTAAATCGCTATCGTATCTTCGTAGGGGTATCGCAGTCGCTATCGTATCTTCGTAGGGGTATCGCAGTCGCTATCGTATTGGTATCGTTATCGTCGTCTTTATCTTTGTTTCTTATCTTCGTTGTTGGTATTGTCATCATTACCGTCATTATTATCATCGTTATCATTATCGTCATCTTCGTTATCATCATCGTCATCGTCATCGTTATTGTAATCATCATCATCATCATCATCATCATTATATTTGTTTTTAATCTTTATTTGGGGTCAAGGGAGGTCCAATAAAAAATGGGGTCAAATGGGGATCAAGGGAGGTTAAATGGGGTTCAAGGGAGGTCAGATAGAAAAATGGCGTCAAATGGGGGTCAAGGGAGGTCAAATGGGGATCGATGGGGTCAAGGGAGGTCAAGTGGGGGTCGAGGGAGGTCAGATGGGGGCCAAGGAAGGTCAGATAAGAAATGGGGTCAAATGGGGATCAAGGGAGGTCAGATGGGGTCAAGGGAGGTCGGATGGGGTCAAGGGAGGTCAAATGGGGTCAAGGAGGTGAAAAAATAGGGTAAGGCCGATACGACAACATTAACGACGCAACAAATGACCGAACAAGAGACAACATGGCGCCGGGGAGAGAGAGAGAGAGAGAGAGAGAGAGAGAGAGCAATGTAGGAGGAGGAAAGGAGGGAGAGGGAAGAGGGGAAAGGTGGTAAATGTGAGAAAATTATTGAGAGAGAAGAGGAAAGCCATGTTATAGGAGAGAGAGAGAGAGGAGGGGATTGGGTGAGGGATGAGTGTGTGTGTGTGTGTGTGTGTGTGTGTGTGTGTGTTTTCGCCTTGCCCTTCCCGATTCCTCACCTTTATCTCTCCCTCTTCCCTTCCCTTTCTCCTGCCTTTCTCGCCCTTTTTCCTCTCTCTCTCTCTCTCTCTCTCTCTCTCTCTCTCTCTCTCTCAAAAAATCAATGCACTAAAGCCACATACTATCATCATTAGTTGAACAATTGAGTTACCCCCACGATTGAAGGTGAAGGGTGAGGGAGGGAGGGAAAAATTGGAGGAAAGTAGAGAAGGGAGGGGGGGAGGAAGGTAGAGACGGGAGGAAAAATGGACGAAAGTAGAGAAGGGAGAGAGGGAGGAGGAAGGTAGAGAAGGGCGGGAGAGAGGGAGGAAAAATGGAGGAAAGTAGAGGAGGGAGAGAGGGAGGAAGGTAGAGAAGGGAGGGAGGAAAAAATTGGAGGAAAGTAGAGAAGGGAGGGAAGGAGTGAGGTAGAGAAGGGCGGGAGAGAGGGAGGAAAAAGGGAGGAAAGTAGAGAAGAGAGAGAGGGAGGAGGAAGGGAGAACGAAAAAGTAAGAGACAGGACAGAAGAGCAGTGACGGAGAGAGAGAGAGAGAGGAGAGAGAGAGAGAGAGAGAAGGGAGCAACAGGGAGAAGACAAAGTGAATGAAAGGGAGCAGCAAGGATGAGAGAGAGGGAGGGAGAGAGAATCAATTATTATCCCTCTAATGAAGAAAGTAGTCGGTCTTGGGCTATCGATCCTTTGTTTCTTTTTTCGCCGAAGGGTTATGAGAGAGAGAGAGAGAGAGAGAGAGAGAGAGAGAGAGAGAGAGAGATGGGAAGGAGAGAGGGTGGGAAAGAAAGGGGAGGGATACGGGGAAAGAAGGGAGGGAGGGAGGGATGGAAGGGAGAGAGAGGGGGGGATAGGAATTGTGAGAGAGAGAGAGAGAGAGAGAGAGAGAGAGAGAGAAATGGAAGAGGAGGAAAGAGGGGAGAGAGAGAGAAAAGAGGGGAAAGGTGGTAAATGAGAGAAAAATATTGAGAGGGAAGAGGAATA